>NW_027281362.1:0-95526 GCF_046629955.1 Centroberyx affinis
CTCACCTCACTATAAAGTCAGACAGATTTAAAAAATGTAAAATATAAATGTGGATTGTGATGTGCACATTAATGTAATGTAATGTCAGTGCAATGAACAGCTTGATAAAAAGCCCATGTGATTGATGATTTGACACTGCATATTAATAAAACATTTAAAACCAAATGTAAATACTGTTTGCCAGATTTAGCCACCAGGCTAATTTTCATCTGTTGTCCCAGGTTAAAATGCATGTCACAGTTTAATGAATATACATCAAATAATCACAATATAACCTATTAAAAAGACAGGAAGAGGAAAAGATTTGATATAAGCATTTTGTGAAAGTGTGCGGGTAACACTTTACAATAAGGGTCACTAAGTTAAGGGTTAGTTAATGCTTAATAAGAATTAACTAGCCCTTAATTAACAGTTAACTAATGTGTAATTTACTAATGGTGTTCATGTTAACTAAGGTATTAATTTATACATTATTTAATAGTTTATAAAGATGACTATTAAATAATGTATAAATGAATACCTTAGTTAACATGAACACCAATAGTAAATGATTACCAGACACATTAGTTAACTGTTAATAAGCATTAACTAACCCTTAACTTAGTGACCCTTATTGTAAAGTGTTACCAGTGTGAGATTCTTATTGGTTGTAGTATTAAAGCCGGTTTGGAAACTGAAATTATCTTTTTTTTTTTTACATACCTGGCTACTGAGCTGTAGATGACGGCCTCCTCCTGATGCTGCTCACTGCCTGCCGGCCTGAAAAAACACAACGACACAGTGGAAACATTTCATCAGCAAAAATATTTCAGACTGTATATAACTGTATGTATGGTGTTCTGATAGATGCCTTTTTTTTGTTGTGAAATAATGATGATTTGTGCCCTCCAATAATTTATGAGCAAATTAGCCTGATTTGGTGTCAAAGTTTACCAATCAGTGTTGCATATCCAAGCTCCAACACACACACACACACACACACACACACACACACACACACACACACACACATAGACACAGATGCAAAAATACATGCACACCACGTTATCAGATAAAACTCTAATTTCCTACAGAATGCAATTGTTCCTAAATGTGTCCCATTAAAGTCCCGGTGAGAGCACCTTCTGTTTTTCTGCCCCTAAACTGTGGAGCTCACTGCCTCTGGATATTAGAATGGGAAGCTCTCTCTGTATTTTTAAAAGGAAATTAAAGACCTATCTTTTAATCTGGCTTTTAATTTGGAGTAATGCTATAGCCTTAGTTTTTAAGTTCTAATCATTGGTTTTTACTTATTTTTTTATCCCTGGTGTTTATTTTATTGTATTTTTATTTTATATTATTGACTCTTATTTCTTGATTATTGATTAATTATTAATTATTATTGATTAATTTTGCTATGTGAAGCACTTTGGGCTGCATGCTTGTATGAAAGGTGCCATATAAATAAAGTTGAGTTGAGTTGAGAAGTGTTCCAATTTCCGAGTTTCACTGAATGCAGCACAATTGTCCCACATCTGTAGCGTGAACAGACTTCTCTGCTAGAAGGCTAACGTTAGCGGAGCTGCTGTTAGCTGTGTGAATAACCTTCAGTAAGTATTTAAGTATCCACTTTGTGCTGGTCTCTTAAGTGATTTACATTTTTTACTTAGAATACTCTTAACAGTAGCTAGCTAGCTCACTAAGCTAACTGTTACACCAACAGCGTTACACTAGACGTTAGCTGCTAGGTCAAGCTAGCTAGACACACAACTGTCTTCAGAAATGGAAAGAGAGGGAAGAGAAGAGAAGAGAGGAGAGGAGAGGAGAGGAGAGAAGAGGAGAGGAGAGGAGAGGAGAGGAGAGGAGAGGAGGCTTCTCATGACAGCAGACCGGTCAACTCTCCCGTTTCTCCCGGGTTTCTCCTGTATTTTAAAATTAGTATCACAGAGAAGCTATTCCCTCTCTCTCCACAGGAGCAGTGCTGAAGCTCCTATCAGCAAAACAAGAAGTTTTGAACAAGTTCTCCCTCCACGTGCTCAAATGTGCCTTGGATGACATATGCCATGCCCTCTAAAAAAAAAAATCACCATGACAATATGTTCCCTGTTGTTTTTTCATATCAGGTCCATCAACTTCCACCATCTCCAGCACTTTACAACCACCAGCAGCAGCAGCACCGGCCCATGATGAAGAGACCTGCACCAGCAGAACCACAACAATAAAACAACAAGGTGCTGATACTGATAACTTTCTGATCGGTGTTCTGGGAGAGTTAACGGTCAGAAGGGATTTTCTGCCTGGGGCCCCATCAGACTCTAGAATGGCCTCTGGATATGAATGTAGTGTAGCTGACACTCTTTAGAACAAATTTAATTTGCACCTCATAGAGTTCAGCTTAAGGGGAACGGCAGCAGCCCAGGTCAACCCAACACACTCCAGCATCAGGCCAGTCCAGACCAGTCCCAGTCCAGACCAGTCCCAGTCCAGACCAGACCAGAACAGACTGGACCAGTCCCAGTCCAGCAGCAGACTGTAAGTTTTGTGCTTTCTGGGATTTGTGATTTTCAGCTGATATATGACTGTAGGCAGCAGGATCATGTCACCCCTGCACAGTGCTGTGTGCTGTGGCAGGTCAGGGTTTAGTTACTTCCCTGTTGGCATAAACAAATAATATGCCCATAAACGAGTACCATAAATTAATACTATTATTGTTGCGGCTGTAGCCTCAGATAATCTCCTTCATAAGTAATCAAACTGAGTGTTTCATGACAGACAACCACCAGTTCTCCCACCCCACCCCGTCTGGGTGGGGCCTCCCAAAACCTAATACACACACACACACACACACACACACACACTAGTAAAACTAGCTTAATACTAGTTTCAGGCTCGTCACGTTGGTTTCAACAGCCTCCTGTGTGGCCCTGACTGTTGCAACACACTGAAGCCCGCTGACAAAGAGGAAGCTGCAGATCTATTTTGGGAGCAAGATGTGAGATTCTAGAGCAACACTGTGCTGATTATACATCAATTTAAAGATAGCATATTTGAGTGAGGACATAAAATTACGTTTTGTTTCTCGCCACAACACACTGAGATAAAGACAGCCGCTCACTTGTAGCTCCGGTCCATACTGTGAAAGCTGGGGGGGGGGCTGGGGCTCAGCGGTCTGAGCTGCGTACCGTTTAACCAGGACGTCCCACCCAGGACCTGTCACAAGTCACCCCCCTTTCTCTCCCAGTCTTTCCTGTCTCTCCTCCCTTTCATCCGTCTAATAAAGCTAAAAAATGCCCCAAATCAAATCTTTAAAATATACTGTATATACTGTGTACAGGGCTTGACATCAGCACCCGCCCACCCGCCAAATGTGGGTAGAATTGGGCAGTGGCGTGTAACACAGTCACTCTGACTCGCCACTTTGGCGGGTGGCAAAATATCCCTCATGCCCATGTGGGTAACGGGAGGAGAACAGACGGGTCCGGTGAGCGAGCGAGCGAGCGACAGAGAGAGTGAGCGAGCGAGATACAGAGAGAGAGAAAGAGAGACACAGAGAGAGTGAGCGATTAAGAGCGCGAGAGAGAGAGAGAGCGAGATACAGAGAGAGAGTGAGCGAGAGAGAGAGCGAGCAAGATATAGAGAAAGAGAGCGAGAGAGAGAGAGCGAGCGAGATATAGAGAAAGAGAGCGAGAGAGAGAGAGCGAGCGAGATATAGAGAAAGAGAGCGAGAGAGAGAGAGCGAGCGAGATATAGAGAGAGAGAGTGAGAGAGAGAGAGAGCGAGATATAGAGAGAGAGAGCGAGCGAGATATAGAGAGAGAGAGTGAGAGAGAGAGAGCGAGCGAGATATAGAGAAAGAGAGCGAGAGAGAGAGCGAGATATAGAGAAAGAGAGTGAGAGAGAGAGAGAGCGAGCGAGATATAGAGAAAGAGAGTGAGAGAGAGAGAGAGCGAGCGAGATATAGAGAAAGAGAGCGAGAGAGAGAGAGAGAGCGAGATATAGAGAGAGAGAGTGAGAGAGAGAGAGCGAGCGAGATATAGAGAGAGAGTGAGAGAGAGAGAGAGCGAGATATAGAGAGAGAGAGCGAGCGAGATATAGAGAGAGAGAGTGAGAGAGAGAGAGAGAGAGAGAGAGCGAGATATAGAGAAAGAGAGTGAGAGAGAGAGAGAGCGAGCGAGATATAGAGAGAGAGAGTGAGAGAGAGAGAGAGAGAGAGCGAGATATAGAGAGAGTGAGAGAGAGAGAGCGAGCGAGATATAGAGAAAGAGAGCGAGAGAGAGAGAGAGAGTGAGATATAGAGAAAGAGAGTGAGAGAGAGAGAGAGCGAGCGAGATATAGAGAAAGAGAGCGAGAGAGAGAGAGAGAGAGAGATATAGAGAGAGAGAGTGAGAGAGAGAGAGCGAGCGAGATATATAGAGAGAGAGAGAGAGAGAGAGAGATAAGATAGAGAGAGAGAGAGAGAGAGAGAGTGAGCAGAGCAGTTAGAGGCTGAGTGAATCACTGCGCTACACGCAGTTCTACAATCAAATAATGGAAAAAAAACATATAGTGGCGGTCAGTGGTGATATTGTGTCGGGGCCACAAAGTTTGTGTGGGAAACCCTGGTGGAGCCTGGTAGAACCAACAGGTGGAGGGGGAACTTAGAGCGAGGGGAGAGTGTCCACTAGTTAATCGATCGGATGGCATCATTCTCTGGGACGGATAAAAAAATAAAAATAAAAAATGCTAAAAATGTGTCGCCAAATATACTTTGGCGGCCGTTAATATACCTGGGCGGCTTAGGGTTAGGGTTAGGGTATAATACCTGGGCGGCCCGGCCAGGGAAGCACTGAGTATGATGCCCACACACCATAGTCAACTTTACTCAAATAAAACATAATTTCCCGACAACAAAATTGTGGCTAGTGAAAATGCTGAGTGGCTAGTAACTTTGGAAAACCACTAGCCACAGTGGCTGGTGAGCAAAAACCTTAATGTCAAGCCCTGACTGTGTATATATCATCAATACTAGCCAAGTAGCCGGAGTTACAGCCTCTAAACTGAAGGACGTTAAGACGAGGAAGTGAACTGTGCTCAGTTTTTGACGTTTTGAAAGTAGACTCAGTCATTTCTAACCCGTGCAGTGGGAATATTATTATTTTTTTAAGCTTAAAAATCACAAACAGAGCGGCTGAAACATACATGGTGTCAGCAGGGACGTGTTTGTGTTTGAACTGGACGGAGGCGTAGCTGACTTCCTCCACGGCTGCCTGTCCGCGCTCCGCTCCCTCCAGGCCACCGGGCTTCAGGATGTTGCTGTAGATCACATCCGAAGGCTGCAGAACCAGAGACAGAAAGAAAGAAAGAAAGAAAGAAAGAAAGAAAGAAAGAAAGAACGAATGAATGAGCCACTTCTAGAACTAGCTAGCCCCCATCTTATCTTATCAAGTCAAAGCAAACAGCAAAACCACATGACGACATGCAGACTTTTAACCCACTCAACATTTTTAGAATAAAATAAATAAAAAGTCCCAAACCAGATTTTGTGTGTGTGTGTGTGTGTGTGACTTAAGTCACTTTCAGGGACACACACCAGATTTAAGACCAGTTGATTGGGGACGGCTTGTGCAATTGGGGACAAAAGCCGTGTCCCCAATTGGTAAAAAGCTGATTTTTGGGTCAGTGGTTAAGGTTAGGGTTAGGCAAGTAGTGGTTATGGTTATGGTTAGGGTAAGTCTCCAGGAAATGAATAAAATACCCCAAAAGTGACTTAAGTAAACGTGTGTGTGTGTGTGTGTGTGTGTGTGTGTGTGTGTGTGTGAGAGAGAGAGAGAGAGAGAGAAACAAGAGTAAGTATTCCTTAGGTGATATTGGAGCAAGGAAAGTGACCAAGTGACACTCTCCTCACCTACTAGGGTTAGACTGATATATATATATCTATACAGCCTTACATTAAACATCAGATATTTATATGTGATATAGATAGATTTGCACCTGAATTTCCCCATGGGGATTAATAAAGTGATTTCTTATCTTATATCAGCCAGTCAGTATCGTCCACCTCTGATATGATGGAGGTTTCTTCCAGTCTGTAAAATCGGCCTTCAAAAACCCCTGTCGGTTAAACCCTAGTGGTCACTTCTCTATGAACCAGTAATCCCTTAAAATAACCTTACATTTACATTAATTCACCCCTTAATTCATGCGAAATCCCCTTAAAATTAATTAAGGGAGTTATTAATGGAGGAGACCCCATCAAAATCTCCTTAAACACCCCTCAATCTTTGACTGCTTACTTTATAATTTATTGTAAGATTCAGGGAGACAGGAACTTTCCATTAATAACTCATTAATAACCTGCGCACCTGCACAAAAGGCATGAAAAATCCCTTAATTACTAGAGTCTCCACAAACCAACCCATGAATAAATCCCTTAAAAGCCCATGATACTAACCTTACTTTATTAAAGCTGTGTTATTTTTAATGGATAATTCATGTTTACGTAATGAGACATTAAGGACATTTCAGGGCTAAAATTAAAGGGCCTGGATTCGTAGTGTTGGTGTTTGCACTTGCACTAAACTGTCACACAAAAATGACGGTTAAATATTTTTTTGTGGCTGAGTGACGCTGAGTTCCAGTCACAGCTCCAGTATAAATAACATCATGATGAACTGAGCGGTTCCTCCCACGTTTCTGTCACTGACTCACCTTCTGCCCCGCCACACCGTCTCTCTGCTGCTTATCTGCTGCTGCTGCTCGTTTCCTTCAAAGACAACAACAATATTAATAATAATGCAGAAAAAAGCAAGAAATAGTAAAGTACATACATTAAAGAAGGAGATAAAAAAAAATGGGGAAAATGAGTCTGAATCTGAATGTTAAATGTAGAAACAACACCAGATTAAAAAAGTGGGCAAAATCAAAACCATTCCATGAAAGCCAGTCAGGTCTCAGGCAGAGAGAGACGGTCCTAAAACTGGAAGGGCAACATCTCTGTCAAAGTGCCCTTGAGCAAGACACTGAACCCTGACATCCTCCTGGTTTCCCCCTGCCCGCTGACCTCTGACCCCTCTGGTGAAACAGGGAGCAGAAGTTGACGTCATTCCCATCAACCCTCTGGTTGACCCTCCCCTCTCTCTTCATCTCAGCAATTTAAAAAGCATATGGCTTCGATTTTTAAATATGTTGTACACATCTCGTTTGGCTTAATTTCACAAAAATCCATTCTATATTATTTACATGAACAACAAAATTAGTTACAGAACTACACTACCCAGCATGCTTAGCTAGTTGGAATGTTCCATCTTCCAGGAACAAGCTCCGGTAGCTAGCTAGCTGCAGCTCCACAGCTGCAGAGACAAAATGTGTTCAGTTCCTCATGAGGCTGAACTCAGACTTCAGTGAATCCAGACTGCATCTGAACAGGTGAAAACCTGCTGAGACTCTGCTGCTGCTGGAGGATCAGAGGTGCCACGCCATCCTTCCAACGGCTCATTATTCCAAAACCCCAGTAGTCAGAAACCTCCAAGCCTGGCTCCATCCACAGCCGTGGCTTCTGACAGCCTTGACCGTAAGCTTGCTCTTGTTGGAGTTCTGCATCGAGACAAAGTCTGTGGTGGAAGTTTGCAAATCATCTAAAACCTCATGCTGCGTAGTTTGCTCAGAGGTGAATCTCAGCTCCATTCGTTGCTTTGTTTAGTCGCAGAAGACATGCTACTTTGCGGTAAATGGAAAATCACGTTAGCCACTTAGCCGCTAGTCAGCCACAGGAAGGCTTCGGCCTGCGCTTCTGCTTCTGCTCCTATGTGGACGTGAACTGTGTGTCCGTCTCAGAGGGAACTGAGGAACTCTAAACTCTTAAAATCGTTTTTGTTTATAGAAGGGAAGAGTTTTGTTCCAAAGTGAGATCTTCACTATTTGAAAAAAGTGACGCCTTCACTGACAAAATATTTGATAACAGTAAATTAAACTAAATGATGGTATTTTTTAAAGGATGACGGGGAACTTAAGTCCTTGGTTGACAAAATCAGACCACTTCTAAGGACTGAATTTTCAATAATTTTGAAACATTAAAGGCATAAAGTAGGATTTTGCTGCTTGTGGCTTGTAAACACAACTTTGAAAGTTGACCCCTCCTCCCTGCAGTTGCCAGAACTGTAAAAACCTGTAAAAAAAAAAAGAACAGCGAGGCAAAACGCCAAGCAGAGAAGACTCGTTCCAAAACGAGAGTGAACCCGGTGTTTGCTTTCACCTGTTGGAGAATATTGAAGGAGCGGATGGGATGAAGAGCGACGTGGAGTTGGCCTGTTTTCTGTTGGACAGGTAGCTGCCGGTTAGCTTAGCTGCAGCTTTTCTATTACAACGAAGCTATGCTAATGGGAGCTAGCTGCCAGCTCATGATACACACTAGCTGTGACCAGAGCTAGTGTTTTAGAGTTCAGACCGTTACCGCAGCCTTTTAGATATAAAACGACTCAGCAGTGGTTTTGGTTGCAGCCTGCTGCCAAAAGGTTGATGCACAGAAATGTCTTGAACATTAAAAAAATTGAAAATCCAGGCAGAAGTCAGGCTCTCTGCAGACACACACTGTCACACACTACCAATGGACCATAAGTAATGATTGAGTAGGATCATTTTTGGCTGAGGTAATGCTATTTCAAAGGGGAAAATCCTGCTCAGTATGCCTTTAATGATGAAATTGAGGTTAAAATTTGTATATGTGGCATTTTGGAATAAAACTCTTCAAGTGTTGTATCTAGCAATGCTGTATTTAATAATGAGAAGCAAAAAGCCAGACCGATTTGTACTTTGTTTTAGTGAATTAAAATACCTTTTGATGATGATGAACACCAATATGAGAGTGAGCACAGCGAGCACGACACCAACACCAACACCAACAATCAGCGGCAGGCTATTTGTCGTTTCTGTAAAACAGTAAAACAGACTTTTATAAGACAGGATATATAAACTGTTGGATTGTGCAACTTTGCAGTAACACCGACACTCCCTCTGCTCTGAGCAGACAAAACATCAGGAAGAGCTGACCGACAGATGAATCCAATTTGCACTTCATACTCTAATGTCCAGAGGCCGAAGGCAACCGGCAGATTTTATCTTTATTTATTAGTTATCTGCCGTTTTCTTCCTTGTTTCAACTTTATGGAGTGATCTGCCTTATTACATACTGACACTTGTTTCTAGAAAATTCCTGGAACTAGTGAAACTGCATTGGAAACAAATGGAATTTTTCACTTATTTTGAGAAAATAAGATTTTAAGATGCAATATGCAAGCAGGTTAAGACTGGGCGATATGGTTATCATAATCATAAGGATTTTTTTATATCAATCTATATCACAACGCCTCACATATGCAAAATCACATATTCATCCCATTGAACCGAATGGTAATGTTAGGTGTGATGTCAAACAAAACTGACATTTTCAAATAATATTCTGTAAAATGTTTCATACCTCATTTTCAGTTTTTAAATAAAATGTGCTTGTTACCATCAATTTCGACAGCAGAATTGTGTCACGATATCCCAAAATCATATCATCACCATATGATTCCACTGAAAGACGATAAACCATAATATTTAATTATCTCCAATTTACAAGTTACTTGTAAAGTTAGACATTTTTGTATTGCAGATGGATACAAGTGAAAGCTCTGCTCCCTCATTGATTTCACCAAATAAATTAACTTCAGTGATGAAGCAGAAATGAAGGTTTTATTGGGAAGCAGGGTGGAGCTGGAAAAGAGCTTGCAGGCTTGCTCAGAACTTTTCTGGATTAATAAAGTTGAATTAAATAAAAAAAATTAATGAACAAACCTCCATCAGCCTCCACATACAGGCTGTACGGGTGGGAGCGGGTGTTCTCGTTGGTCTTCAAAGCACAGGAGTAATTCCCAGAGTTGTCCGCGGTCAGAGATTTGAGCTGAAGGGCGGGGCCGGTCTCAGAGAGGGCGTGGCCATTTCTGTACCAGGTGACGTCCAATTGGTGGAAAGAGCAGAATGCAGTGCAGCTCAGTGTGACTCTGTCGCCCGCTCTCACCACTCTCTCACTGCTGGAGCTGGAGATCCTCATTTTAGCGCCATCTGCAATTAATTTTAATTTTCCTTATTTTTCATTTTACAACGCATGGTTTTTGAATGCTTTGCACTTCATACTCGAATGTCCAGAGGCCGAAGGCAACCGGCACATTTTATCTTTATTTATTTACTTATCTGCCGTATTCTTCCTTATTTCAACTTTGTGGAGTGATCTGCCTTATTACATACTGACACTTGTTTCTAGAAAATTCCTGGAACTAGTGAAGCTGCATTGGAAACAAATGGAATTAACTCACTCCAACATATTCATCCCATTGAACCAAATGGTAATGTTAGGTGTGATGTCAAACAAAACTGAATTTTTCAAACAAATTGATTTCACCAGATAAATTCACTTCAGTGATGGAGAGATGGAGATGAAGGTTGTACTGGGAAGTTCCCAGTATGAATGTGAAGCAGGGTGGAGCTGGAAAAGAGCTTGCAGGCTCACTCAGAACCTTCCTGGATTAATAAAGTTGAATTAAATAGAAAAATTAATCAACAAACCTTTCTCCACACACAGGCTGTATGGGTCGGAGCGGGTTTTCTCGTCGGTCTTCAAAGCACAGGAGTAATTCCCAGAGTCGTCCGCCCTCAGAGGGTTGAGCTGAAGGGCGGGGCCGGTCTCAGAGAGGGCGTGGCCATTTCTGTACCAGATGACGTCCAATTGGTGGAAAGAGCAGACTGCAGTGCAGCTCAGTGTGACTCTGCCGCCCGCTCTCACCACTCTCTCACTGCTGGAGCTGGAGATCTTCATTTGAGCACCATCTGCAATTAATTTTTATTTTCCTTATTTTTCATTTTACAACGCATGGTTTTTGAGCCAAGAAATTTTACTTGTCCCAACTGATAATTTGCATTAAAATTAGTTTTGCTCCTTCAATTTTACAGCATGGAGCTTCGTTAAGAAAGGTGTGATACAAATATACAGTAATTATTGGTAGTAGTACAGTAGTAATAGTAGCAGCAGTTGCAGTAGTAGTAGCAGCAGAAAAAGTAGTAGTACTAGTATTTGCATTAGTTTTAATATTAGTATTATTATTTTTAGTAGTAGTTGTAATATTAATATTAGTATTGAAATTGAAAGAGATAAGGTATATGAAAATAGATTCTTAATCTCAATGGGTCTAACCAGGTTAAATAAAAGTTAAATAAAATAAAACATTAAAAAGTATTAGTATTGATATTAATATTAATATTAGTGTTAGCATTAGCATAATATCATGCCCTTACCAATGACTGTGATATTCACTCCTGGTTGCCCAGCAAAGTGTCCTCTGCTGTTATCTGCTTCCATTCTGAAGCGGTGAGACGCTGAGTCTCTTAATTGTATATTCATAATCTGCAAAGTGCAGGTTCTGCTGAAGTCTCCCAGATATCGGTAGCGGTGGTTGTTGTTTGTAGAGTTGCTGTCGTACACTGATGGAGTGCTGCCATGGCAAATCAGATGGTTCTGACACCAGACAACCCTCACTATCCTCAGAGAAACTCTTCTGTTCTGCTCCACAAACTCCTTCATGGGTGTGAAGGAGCAGGGGATGGTTACAGTCGATCCTTTCACAGCACAAATAGGACTTGGATAATTCACACCTTGACCCAGAGCGCCTGGAAGAAAGAGCAGGATGTTGAATTAGCAGAGTTGCTGGATGACACTGCAGCCCCTGGACTCTTTCTGGGAGACACAGAGGTCAAATTCCTCCTTCACGCAGATGACCTGTTGTTTCTGTCCCCAACATCACAAGGACTTCAGCAGCTCCTGGATCAACTTTGGCTATTCTGTAACAACTAGGAGCTCCAAGTCAATTTTGAAAAAAACTAAAATAATGATTTTCCAAAAGAAAGCCAGAAATCAATCACACCAGTAAGATTTTAGGTGACACTAGGTGACACGACCCTGGTGCACTCACAGTCATATGACTACCTGACTCTGAGTGTGTCCCTCTGGAAACTTTGGTCCAGCAGTGAACGCACCCAAGGAAAAGGCGTGTAAGACGTTACACTCAATTAGAAGAAACGTGACCGATATGGATATTCCCCTCAAAATCTGGTGCAAAATATTTGACCATGTAATTTCTCCAATTGTCCTATATGCAAGTGAAGCCTGGGGCCCATCAAATCTATTAAAGTTTAATAAATGGGACAAACATCCAACAGAGATTCTGCACATCACATTCTGTAGGACGATATTACCGGTCCAGAGAAAGGTCCCAAACCGCCTGTAGAGCAGAGCTTGGTCGCTTCCCGCTTATGATCAATGTTCAAAAGAGAGCTCTCAAATTTTGGGGGCATCTAAAATGTAGTCTCCAACAGTCCCTGCAGTATAAAGCCCTTCAGAGCCAGGAGCTGAACCCCCAACAGAGTTCACTGTGCCAGCTGGTCCAGAAACTCTCCAGCCTTACAACATCAAACATCACAGACTTTCAGACCAGCACTGCTCACCAAAAACAATGCACAATTAACCAAATCACTTAACAAATTAAATGTAGTATTAGGACCATTGGAATAACCAATCTAAAACTCAAAATAAGATCATATGCTACATGGCTGAAAGAGAAACTACAAAATGGCCGACTATCTCTTCTCCGTCAGAGACAGGCAGCAGAGGCAGATCCTGACCAAGTGCAGACTCAGTAACAACTGGCAGTAGAGACAGGGAGACACAAAAAGACATGGCTGCCCAGAGAGGAGCGGCTCTGTGGTCTCTGCTGGACAGGAGACGCTGAGACGGAGATGCACCTCCTCCTTCACTGCGAAAAGTTCTCACAGATCAGAGAACAGTATTTCCATAAATTCACCAACAGAATCCCTGACTTCTCCTCTCTAGATGAGGAGAATAAACTGAGACTCCTGCTGGGTGAGAGTGAAGCAGCTCAGACTGCTGCCCAGTTCGTCTTTATGTCCCACAGCCTGAGAGACAATGAGTAAAGGAAAGAACTAACAAAACATGTTTACACATTCTACATCCGCAGACTCCATTACATCTTCTTTTATTTGATATATTTTATTGCATTTTCTATTATACTATATTCTCTATGATATGCTCTCCTATACTTAATACTGACATCAATCTATTCAGTATTTCACATACATTGTTACTACACATATTATTACCATTAATCTGTTTATTTTTTAAATTTGGATTCTTTCTTTTTTTATAATTATTATTACCATTGCTATTGTTATTCTAATTATTATTAATGTTATCATTATTGATCACTAAGCTTTGGCAATAGCTTAGTGAACTGTACTTCATGCCAATAAAGCTCATTGAATTGATAGTTGACGCTGGAACAAAGATTTTGTTCCTATAATTAGTCTCTTACATCCCTGTAGCTGTTGGACCCACAGACAGTATTGTCTGTAGCTGTTGGACCCACAGACAGTATTGTCTGTAGCTGTTGGACCCACAGACAGTATTGTCTCCAGTCAGCTGTCAGTTGAAACAGTGAGCTCCGCTGCCTCTTGCTGCTAACAATGAGTCCAAATGGGGTTTGCCAAAATATCTCCAAAAAAGCCAGCTGTTAGCTGTTGGCAGGAAATGCTAGCAACCAACAGCTGACAAATTCGCTCCAATATCGCTGAACTTTCTTTAAACACGACATGGGGGAAAACTTCATGAACTGAATCAGAATCACTTTTTTCACACCAAGTCCAATAAATGTGCAGGCAGTAGTCTTGGTGGCATCAGAACAGAGAAAAACTGACAACTAACATGGTACAGGGATAAAATTAGATTAGATCGTATAAAACCTTATTGATCACTGTGTTGAAATTGAGTCACTGCAGCAGCAAATACTAATATACACAACCAATAGTTTCAACACGACAACATAACTAGAAATGTATGAGTGGAAGTATGAAAAGCCATGGATTATAGTATTAGGAGGGTGTGCAAAATAGCAGTGTCAGACAAGATTAAAAAAAAAACAAAAAAAGTGCTATTTTAGAACTAACACAAGATATTAAATTTGTGCAGTATGAAATAAGTAAAGAAAATATTAAATATAGGCTTAAAGGTACTGTTTGTAAGATTCAGAAAATGCTTGTTATTAGTGACACCTGTGGCCGTTAAGGTAACTGCAGTCAGCATCCTGTTGCTCGTGCTCGCGCATGTGCCGCACTCCGTAGGCGCGAGCGAGCATCCTGTGTATCGGCCAAAACAGTGACCATATGAACGTGATGGACCGGCATCATGTTGATAGATGAGGAAGCAGTTTCTTTTTTTTTTTTTTTAACTTGCATTCAAATGTCAGTCACATTTGCTGATCGCCATGGCGGCACAGAGAAAAAAGTACGACCTGAAATTCAAGCTGTCAGTTGTCAAATTTGCTGAACAAAACTCAGGAGAAGCAGAAGCAAGACATTTCTCAGTTGATCTTTTCTAAGGTAGGCTACCGTTATTTTGATACGGGGCTCTCTCCCTCTCTCTCTCTCTCTCTCTGTGCTTTAGAACGTAACCGCTGTGAAACAATCAGAAAATAACGTTTTATTTCTCTGATTCACCGGCTTTCTCGCTACTACCGCTCCCTCTCTTCATTCACTTTGTAGCTCGCTCGACCATCTCTCTCTCTCTCTCTCGGGCTATTAATTGAAGTTATATGTAGGTTAAGTATGTTTTCAGTGCTGTGTTTTTGTGAGGAGCAACTGTGACTATGTGTGAACTTTGTCGGGTGATAACGTTACATTGGCTGTATTTATAACATTATAGGTCGGCGTTAGCTTGCTAGCCAGTTTTCATATGTGAAAACAGCAATAGTTTCACCGTGAGGCTCAGCAATGTCGCTATCTGTTATCTGTAATAACGCTGTTAGTGAACTACATGGAATATGTATATGTATTCATCATTTCCTGAATGACTGTAGTTCACCTTGCTGTGTCATTACAGCTTACCATTGTTTATTTCACCGTTACTGTAAATCAGCATTGTAGTTCACTGTACAAACGCCAGATCCATGCAGCGTAGCTAAGTTACAGCTAGCTGGCTAACCTTAGCATAGCTTTGTTTACAGTTAGATAACGTTATTTGGCCGCCGCTGCCGCACACGGGAGAAGTTTGCCTTCAGGGCTTTCTGCCAGAAAGCCTTTCTGACAGAAATCCACGGTTATGGTTTAGGTAGGGGTTAGGGTTACCCTGAGGCTTTCTACCAGAAAGCCCTGAAGGCAAACTTGTCCCGTGTGCGCCGCTGCCTTGCATCGCTCTTGGCTAGTAGAAGGCAATCGTTATACACCTTTGCTTTGTAACGTTACATCATTTATTGTTGGCTAAAATCAACACTATTTGTGATAATAGCTACATAAATTAGTATCATGGATCACGTTAGCTGGTGAAGTGATTTGGCAAGCTAGCCAACTAACATATCCACTCAGAAAGTATTACGTTACGAGCAAGCAAGCTATAGTGAAGTAGTGAAGCTGAAGAGACGCCACAGGAGCGCGCATAACGTCACATCCGTTGGAATCTCCCGGAAAAAACGTCCCGAGTCCTTCACATAGAATGTAGCTTTACACACTGTTACAGGCAACGGAGAAAGTCGGCTGAGGTCTCATTTTTTAAGTTACGTTACAACCCATTCACACATTGGCAATAAAAAACGATTTATACATGTAAAAAGTTAACATATAGGACCTTTAATATATAAGAAATGAGAGGAAAATGAGAATATGAAGGAAAACAGATTACTACCGTTTATACAGGATGTGGATAAATGTGCAACACGTACAAGGAGCTCAACAGTAGAAAAAGCTTCAATTTTACTGTAGCTACCATTACAAGTAACCAATAATGAGGAAGTCAAGAACCAGAAAATAGATAAGTTAAAATATTGTATTTGTTATTGTATTTTGGGATATTCAGATATTTTAACATTATAAATGAAAACTTAGCTAAAGAGAGGATTTTAGAGATCTGGTCTTGTCAGCTGACAGCATGTGTACAGTTTATACAAAACTCAAAACACCAACAACAGTAACATGCTGTGCTCTTACCAGCCAGAAGCAGCACAAAGCCCCAGGGAATCTTTTTGGCCCAAACCTCCATCCTTACTCTCCTCTGTGTCTTTCAACCTGTTCACTCTTCTTCTCCTGCCTTTAAACGGTGTGAGACCGAACAGCAGTGGTGAGTAAGAGGTTAATAGGCTGTGTGACTGTGACTGATTGGCTGAGTGACAGATGATGAAATCATGAGGGAAACGTCCTGTGGTCACTTTCTGACTTCCTTCTGTCTTTTTTTTTTTTCCGAGAACTGTTTTCTTGCACATTATCTGCCATCTAGATAAAAGATTCCAAATCAGAGGCTCGCTACTCTGACATCACCGTTCCTGTTTTTTCCATTAGCTTTTACCGCTAGTCCAAACACAATGAATATGAATGCAGACAGTTTAGTTAAGCTTGCATACATTATGAAGATACAGTATATCTTGCTTTTTAACTGCAACACCAACATTCACCAATCCACAAGATGTGATGTAACTATCCTTTATCCCAAGCCACCCTGTATCTACACTCAATAGATGCAATAAGTAATAATCCAGTATGAATCCTTAATGTAGAATATATCTCTAGGATTGGTTCACAGGAGATTGAGCATCACCATGTACATCGATAAGAATGTAGGAGGGACAAGTGATGTTTCCGTTTAAGCCATTTATTGCCACTATGCACACATGTAGAGCTGGAGAGGAGATGATGAGGCTTGACGGTTATGGTTTTCTATAAATGATAAACAGAAAAACACACAAGAATTACAATACAGTTAACCAATGTATTACATCACACTTAACAATTAGGTACCTAACACACAATGAATATTAGTACTCTAACCAAGGGGGTGAGGGGTAGACCTACCACTGCTGAAATTATACAGTACTACATAACAGAGAAACATTCATTTAACAATTACATAACATAAGAACTTCAACATTCTAAATTAGGTTATTAGGATTCTTGCATTTCCTTAAGAGCGACAATTAATAAATCATGTGCACTGCGCACTTACACAAAATATTATATCTGTAGTCTCAAGGCAAACAGGCAAGGTGATGATTATAGCATTTACCAATATATACTGGTCAAGCATTCAATCACATCCAATCTACAAATAACCATTAAAGTACAACAACATATGAAGAAAGTATTAAACTCACTTTATCATGCACAGCCACAGGTGTGTATCTGAATCACAGGGACAGAGGGCCCTCACATGTGGTTTGTGTTGCTGCCAGCCAGAACAAAGGAAATGGGCGGGATCTATAGAGTAGGCCATTGATTAGGAGTGAGTGAGGTCAGGTGAGAATGGGCGGATCCACGTCATGGAAGTAGGCGGAGGGTTGCTGAATAGTATGACTCTATTCTACACTTAATCCCTATATTTTCATGGCGGGCGGTTGGCTGAGTTCCAGTCACAGCTCCGGTATAAATAACAGCATGATGAACTGAGCGGTTCCTCCCATGTTTCTGTCACTGACTCACCTTCTGCACCGCCACACCTCTCTCTGCTGCTGCTGCTTGTTTCAACAATAATAATAATAATAATAATGCTGAAAAAACGCAAGGAATAGTAAAGTACATACATTAAAGAGGGAGATGAAAAATGGAGAAAATAATCTAAATGTTAAATGTGCATTAGAAACAATGCCAGATTAAAAAAAAAAAAGTGGGCAATCAAAACAAATACATAAAAGCAAGTCTATGAAACAACATTCAAAGAAGTGATTTAAAAGATTATAGAGTTCCCCAGTTTAGGGGCCCTGATGGTAAAAATCACCTTCAGTCTGAGTGGAGACAGAAGGGCCCTGCTGGCTGGTAGGGATTCAGTGTTTTGCTCAAGGGAACTTCAGCAGCTCCTGTCTGTGCATCATTTTTAACCATCAGTATATCATTGTTACATTTCCAGTGCTACGCTGGTATCATCAGGGTAAACAAATAAGAGCATGTTGAAGCCACTTGGTCTCCTGCCAGAAACTCTGAAAGCTTTAGCTCTGTTTGCTCTGGAAGAACAAAACCTCTTCCTGTTTTGTGCCGTAAAGCGATCCAGCAGATTTCCCTCCAGATCCACCAGGTGAAGGAGAAACAATGGAGGATGCAGAGTAGAGGCTGATAGAGGCTGATGGTCTTCTGTTTACGAAAATTATACTCAAAATTAATGTGGTAATGATTTACTGATGTTAAAATTATACACTTAACATCTTTAAATCCAGATGTAAATCTGTTGCGAATGAAAAGTCGCATCTTATTTATAGCACCACCATCTGTTTGATTGGATGAATTTATTTTTGCTTCAGTAATGAAGGAGATTTGAAACCAATTTTTCAAATCTGACTGCTCTATCATGAAGCATTTAGGAATCATGCCTCCCTTCATGTTTGTCTAACTTCAGCATCAACATTGTTAGTGTGTTAAGACCAAACAAAAATCAAAAATCTGTGGAAGTGGCAGTTCAATCACACGTGTAAAATGTGGTGGAGATGGAGTCAACTTTATAGGACAAATTTAAAAGAAAACAGTTGCTATTGTAAGGTTGGCCTGATGATGGCGCTGTGGAGCGTTCTGTCACCAAATCTGTTTCTGAAGTTCGGTCGCTCTAACATCAGTCGTTTAGGAATTAATTAAAACTATCATTGTGAAAATCAATCAAATGTGAAAGCCATATGTGCAATGGATTCAGCCTGAGCCAAGGAATTGGAGGAAAAACAAAAGGCAAGGCAAACTTTATTTATATATTACATCTCATAAACAAGGCAAACTCAATGTGCTTCACGTAAAACACAAAAAAAAAATACATTTGTCTAGTAAAATTACATTAAAAAAATTAAGAAGAAAGAAAGATAAAGTAGGTAGGGATAATTATGTAAAATAGAAATATTCTTTTATTGTATACCAGTATAGGAACAAACCTCTGTACATAAACAATTTACCATATTCACGCATAAAAATGACCCCAGGGTCATATTGACAGGAACAACATTTCTGTAAATATTGAAATATTATAAATTGATTCTAAACTTTCAGGGGTTATTGGCCGAGACACAAAGTTGCTTGTTATAGCGCCACCATCTGGCCGATCTGTGTAAACTTTGTTGCCTGAGTAGTGGGGGAGATTTGAAACCTATCCACCAAATCTGGTTGCTGTAGGACTTTAGGTTTTAGGGCAGAAAAAGAAGAACATGAACAAAAACAACATTTACAGTAATAATTTAATTTTGATCCAAAGGGATTCTATTGATATACAGGCAATTTAATGGTGTGAATGTAAGTGTGTGTGTATTTGTGTGTGCGTCAGTACTGTAGAGCATCTGGGTTGCTGTGTGTTAAGCTTCTGAACCCTGACCCTCCACAGCAGACTGAGGCCCTGATTCACTAAGCATTAGCGCACGCAAACCTCCGCAAAGAGAGAAGACTGCAGTAGTGCTCCCTAGATAGGTGTTTTGCATGTAATTATTGTGCAAATATCACTGACTTGTGGGTTTGGTTGTGTAAATTAGGCTTTGCGATCAATTCACAAAACATCTTGCAGTATGTGCCTCTGTAGGAAACAAAATCTTTGAAAAGTTGCTTTTAGTTGTGCCATGTGCACTGTTAAACCGGCTTCTCTTTGGGTCAGATTGACTTTCACTATGGTGGCTGTTATTTATACTAGACACATGTGGCCATCCGATTAGGTAAATTAGACAGAGGATTTTGATTGATGAAATTTGAGGGATGCAATTTCATGCAAATTTTTCAAGCGCTGCGCAATTAAACACAACTCATCCAATCTGGGCACTTTGTTTACATCTTGCAATATTGTGCAATTTGCAGGCACAATAACATATTGTAGGGTTTTTTGCATGATCACTTGATTTGCATAAATATGTTAGTAAATACGAGGCACTTTGCTCCCACGGGTGAAGAACAAGTTGCTTGAATTGTTTGCTCCCGCAGTCCAGTCTTAGTGAATCAGGACCTGAGTATCAGTAGCTGTATGTTAGCTACAGTATATGAACTTGTCTTGTTTATTGGCAGCCAACCATCCACAATGAGGTCCACCAGAGACTGCTGTGAGACTGCTTGGCTCATTTTATCTTCATCCTGAGAAACATAAGACATAAAAAGACCAACTTTAATTAATGACCATTGTAAATCAATTTGGTCTATTCATGGATGTGAGTTAGTAACGCTGTGTTCAATAAAGAAAACAGGTAGAGACAGAAGCAGACTGATTTGGAGTTTTTCTGAGTGAAAGCACCTTTTGATGATGACGAATACAGCCGATGTGAGAGCGATCGCAGCCAGCAGGAAAACTACAAACCGACCAATCAGCAGGAGGTTATATGTGGTTTCTGTAAAACAGATTAGACTTTTATGAGACAGGATATATAAACTGTTGGATTGTGCAACTTGTGTCAATAACACGGACATTAACTCTGCACTGAGCAGACAAAACATACTGACACAGGAAGAGCTGCTCTCTATGAAACAGACTGACCAGGGTTTTGATTCCCAATACCCATAATTCTTAGAGGTAAAGAGTGTTTTTGAGTGTGATCCTACGAAGGTTTGTTCATTATGGTGAAGTACTTTCATAATAGGTTTTGGGTAACAATACAGTAACAACCACATCCGTCTTCTAGACGTAGAAGTAGAAAATGGAAGTTCCATTTAAGGGAGAAGGAAAGGGCCGATAAGCCAGTGTCTCCAAAGTATTACGTCGTAATTATTCAGTAATGATTGCACAATTTACTACATTAATGTAGTACTGTTATCGTACTAATAATTACTTATCACCAGAAATTACCTGCATTTAACAGATAAATGACACATTCTAATTACAAATACTTACTCGTTATTACCAGAAATTACCTGTTATTTTATAATATGAGATTAACCTGTTAAGCCCTAGCCCTATCCCTAGGAAAAAACGCCTAAAATAATATACCCCAAATGAATCAGGAATAGCTCCTCAACCATAAGGCCTATATGCATATTTCTGGTCTCCTTTGATAGGTAAGAAGCTAAGGAATATTAATTAAGTGTAAGTAAACCTATATCTGTTACCATTCCAGAGTAAATGGAGATGCAATAAAGGAAAAAGTAAGATTTTCATCCTCGCCTAGTATATAATTCTAAATTTTAAGGCAATATCACCATTATAACCAAGATCCCATGGTTAATAATGCAACTGAATGTCTTCTCATAGTCTTTGACTACAACTGTAACTGTAAATTTGATGGAAATACACCAAAATACAACATTTATGTACAATTCCTAAAAATATACTCAGGCGGTCTCCAGGTTTTGGTCAAGTTTACAATTTACATTATGCCTGTTTACTGGGAGTTTTACTTCAAAACACTACTCATTTCCATATAGCCATGTTACAAATAACATACATCTCCCAAAAACATTGAAATAGTAATAAACACAATGATTAGGAATCAATATTCATATATGTCTGAAGAGATCCATGCTATTCAGGCAGATTAATAGAGAATGCAAGGGTCCTCAGTGCTGTATGAGGTATCCCCAGTTTCGCCTGAGCCAGACAAAGAGAATGACATATGGCTCATTGGTGTCAGTGCTTCGATGCGGCCACCAGAGGGCGACGAAGAGCCACTGCACCCTCCATAGGGATTCAGTCTGGCTGGACTAAAATGGCTGGGGAATCCCCCCTGACGATCGCTTTAAATATGCAAATGATCAAAAGGAGTGGGAGTCCGGGGAAAACGTTAATGCTAATAACGGCCCGGTATTTCATGTTTACGAATGAGAAAACACCGTACTGTGACGGTATCTGCCCCGAACGTCACGCCAAACCTGCCGGTAAGTTTGATGAAAAAGCCTCGTCTCTTTCCTGTGGCCTTTAGACCTCAGTGTCCAAAACGAGAGTACGCCGCAAAACATATCCATCTGAACAAGTCATGTCATCTGGTAGTGAGTCTTACAATCTTAATTTTCAGAAAAAAGAGTGAAAGGCCAACTTGTTTCAGGAAGTTTCTTGAATCGTTTTCCTGGGACTTGTGGAGTGATCTGCCTTATTCTTCAACATACTGACACTTGATTCTAGAAAAATTCATTGGAGACAAATGGGTTTAACTCTACTGATAGGATTTTTCACTTGTTTCTTGTTTTAAGGAATATTGTAGATGGTTACAAGTGAAAGCTCTGATCCTTCATTGATTACTTCAGTGATGAAGGAGAGGTGGAGATGAAGGTGAATCAGGGTGGAGCTGGAAAACCGCATGCAGGCTCGCTCAAAACTTTCCTGGATTAATTAAGATGAATTAAGTAGATAAAAATGAAATAGAAAAACTAAAATAAAATAACAATTAAATAGAAAATGAACAAACCTCCATCAGCCTCCACATACAGGCTGTACGGGTGGGAGCGGGTTTTTTCGCCGGTCTTCAAAGCACAGGAGTAATCCCCAGAGTCTGTCGCGGTCAGAGGGTTGAGCTGAAGGGCGGGGCCGGTCTCAGAGAGGGCGTGGCCATTTCTGTACCAGGTGACGTCCAATTGGTGGAAAGAGCAGAATGCAGTGCAGCTCAGTGTGACTCTGCTGCCCGCTCTCACCACTCTCTCACTGCTGGAGCTGGAGATCCTCATTTGAGCACCATCTGCAATTCATTTTAACAACATATTTGTATAATATTTTTAATTCATGGTTTTTGAGCCTGATTGGTCAAGGACCTGTTAAGACTGTTAATACCCATTAAAATACTTAATGATGTATGTTTTGCTCCTTTGACCTAACAGCACTTTGTAGCTTTGTGAATTAAAGTGCTATATAACTATATTTATAAATAGTAGTAATAGTAGTAGTAGTAGCTGTAGTTGTAGCAGAAAAATAAGTAGTAGTAGTATTAGTGGTATTAGTGTTTGTATTAGTATTAATATTATTATTATTTGTACCAGTAATATTAGTATTAGTATTGAAAATGAAAGAGATATGGTATAAGAAAATTAATGTCAGTAGGACAAACCTGGTTACATAAAGGTTAAGTAAAATAATGTATTAGCATCAATGTTAATATATTTTTTAAACCCTGGCTGCAGAACAAATTTACCCTTGAGGGACAATAATAATAATAAATAATTTAATTGAAACTTGAAAATTAGTCTCAGCAGTAGCATAATATGATTCCCTTACCAATGACTGTGACATTCACTCCTCTCACTCCAACAAAGTGTCCTCTGCTGTTATCTGCTTCCATTCTGAAGCGGTGAGACGCTGAGTCTCTTAATTGTATATTTCTAATCTGCAAAGTGCAGTTTCTGCTGAAGTCTCCCAGATATCGGTAGCGGGGGTTGTTGTTTGTAGAGTTGCTGTCGTACACCAATGGAGTGCTGCCATGGCAAATCAGATGGTTCTGACACCAGAGAACCCTCACTATCCTCAGAGAAACTCTTCTGTTCTGCTGCACAAACTCTTTAATGGGTGTGAAGGAGCAGGGGATGGTTACAGTCGATCCTTTCACAGCACAAATAGGACCTGGATAGTTCACAGTTTGACCCAGAGCGCCTGGAAGAAAGAGCAGAACGTTGATAGTTGACACTGGAACAAAGTACTCAAAAGAAGAGGAAAGTGAAGAACAACTTGAGTTTAAACACGACATGTTGGAAAACTGAATCAGAATCATTTTATTCACACACCAAGTCCGTGCAGGCAGTAGTCGTGGTGGCACACATGGTACAGGGATAAAATTAAATTATATAAAACTTGATCACTGTGTTGAAATTGGGTTGTTGCAGCAGCAAATATTAATAATACACAACCAATAGTTTCAATACTACAACATGATAACTAGAAATACATGAATGGAAGTAGGAAAAGCATGGATTACAGTATTAAGAGGTTGTGCAAAATAGCAGCATTAGTAGCTGTTGAACTAACCCTAACAAAAACAGCAACAGTTTAAATGAAGACTTAGTTAATGAGAGGATTTTAGAGATCTGGTCTTGTCAGCTGACAGCATGTGTACAGTTTATACAAAACTCAAAACACCAACAACAGTAACATGCTGTGCTCTTACCAGCCAGAAGCAGCACAAAGCCCCAGGGAATCTTTTTGGCCCAAACCTCCATCCTTACTCTCCTCTGTGTCTTTCAACCTGTTCACTCTTCTTCTCCTGCCTTTAAACGGTGTAAGACCGAACAGCAGTGGTGAGTAAGAGGTTAATAGGCTGTGTGACTGACAGATTCTGAAGTCAGGGAGGAAATGTCATCACCTTCTTACTTCCTCCTTTCTTTATTTTCCCAAGAACTGTTACCATTATTGTTACTTCCCTTAAATTTTACCACTAAACTAAACACAGTGAATATGAATACAAGCAATTTGGTTAAGCTTGCACGCATTATGGTTAAGACATACTTTATCTTGCTCTGAACACTGATCAGAACTATACTCACCCAAACTACCCTGTATCTCCACTTAAAGGAAAACTCCCCCTTAAACACTCTATTTTGGGCTCTATTTTTCCGTGGCGGTGCCTGCCTAATATCACCAAAAGGTTTCCTACATTGGGCAACAGTTCTCCTAGAACCAGAGCAACACGGTAACCAAATGTGTTTTCCCCTCCCAAGCCAATTCAGCATCATCTGCCCTCGGTGGGCTATTTCTCTCCCACACAAGGACTTCAGTTTCCTCTTGGGAGAAGCTTTTTTTGCGCTCTGGACGGTTCTCCTCCATCGCTAAATAGTCAGAGCGACATGGCACCGACCGCTCTGCTTTTAAAGGAAAGGAAAACAGGCGATTTGATTGGTCATGATTGAAGCCAGGCTCACCACACCTACTGACAATGTATTCCTCCTAATCCAGCCCCGGTGAGCTTGATCCTGCAAGCTGCTATAATGGAACTACAGCTACAGTTAAGTATAGTATCTGTAGGATAGCCAGGACATTTGTACTGGAAGCAACTTGCAGGCTTTGTGCACATTGACATCAGGAACAAATTACCAAACCATGCAAATTTGATGTTGTTTAAAAATTATTTGCATTTTCCTCTGCATTTGACCCATCCTATACACACAGTGCAGCGCCCAGGGACCAACTCCAGTTCTTTTGCCAGTGCCTTGGTCATTGACAGGAGCATTAACCATAACATACATGTCTGTGATGGTGGGAGGAAGCTGGAGCACCCGGCACCCGGAAACCCACACAAACATCCACACAGAAAAGACCTGTGAAGAGGTTGATCTGATGTGCTGTCCAGGATACTCTGACTCTGCGGTTGTACAGTACATTTACTGATTCAAGATTACATCCAACAGCTGAACCTGCTGTCTTTATGATCTTCCCCTTTCTGTTGTCATCGTCTTTTGATTAGTTTCCTTTACAGCAAATGAAGGCAGAACTGAGAACTGAATTGGAGTTCTCTCTCCAGTGCAGATTATTGTCCATAGTAATACCTAAGTACTTAATTAACCTATTGAGAAGCATTGGAGGTACACTATACCAGTGGTTCTCAACGTGGGGTCTGGGGACCACCAGGGGTCCTTGAGGAGGTTCCAGGGGGTCCCCAGCAAATTGATGAATTGTTAAACTTCAACGTTATTTCATTTACAAGAAGTTAACACAATTAGAGAATGTAGAAGAATGACTGTTCTGATCATAGTTTCTCTGTTATCGCTCTACCTACAATACAGATAGTCATGGAATTCTGGGGAAAATCATATCTGACAATAAATATATTCTCAGATTTGAGACAGAGAGACAAAATCTGATCAACAATATGAGATTAAATAGTTATTACCCTGCAATTTGTGTACAGTAATGTAAAGTGCTACTTTAATTGGTACAATATATGGTCTGACTAGAGCAGGTGGTGTTTTGTGCGCTGCAGTGTGCTTTTATGAATCGCTTTCACAATATGCAAATGATCAAAAGGGGTGGGAGTCCGGGGAAAACGTTAACGCTAATAACGACCCGGTATTTCATGTTTACGAATGAGAAAACACCGTACTGTGACGGTATCTGCCCCGAACGTCACGCCAAACCTGCCGGTAAGTTTGATGAAAAAGCCTCGTCTCTTTCCTGTGGCCTTTAGACCTCAGTGTCCAAAACGAGAGTACGCTGCAAAACATATCCATCTGAACAAGTCATGTCATCTGGTAGTGAGTCTTACAATCTTAATTTTCAGAAAAAAGAGTGAAAGGCCAACTTGTTTCAGGAAGTTTCTTGAATCGTTTTCCTGGGACTTGTGGAGTGATCTGCCTTATTCTTCAAAACTGCATCTTCATCTTGGTATGTAGAACGCAGGATTATTCAACTACCAGTGTGTCAAAGGAGTACACTGACAGCGAACGGACGTAGTGTGTGTGTACCACTAGCGATATCTGCTGCTAGCTAGCACCGGCTGCTAGCTAGCACCGGCTTGTTTTTAGCCAAAGTAGCTAGCTGCTCCAAGACTTTCGTCGGGTCGTATCTCTCCAAGACTCCGGACTTCTCTTGCCTGTGTCAGTTGTGGTTTACCACTTGAGAGACTGACATCCTTCTCCCTCACAATAATCCGATTGTAGCTGGATCAGACACAATACCCTGTGATGACTGTTCCAGAAGGCGAACAGCAGCATAACCAACCTCAAGGAGGACATCCGTAGACTCTCGGATGAGCTGAAAAAGAAAGATGGTCTCTTGTCCAGCTTCATTAACACCGCCTCTTTTCAAGCTAAAAAGATATCAGCGATGAACTCGGCTATATACGACACCATTCTGTGGGATCCACTAACCCGTCCACGACCCTCCTCCTGCTCGACTCCCAATCACCCGGCTACCTGGACAGAGGTAGTGGTCAGGGGCCGCAAGAAGAAGAATGGTCACCAGGCAGTCTCACCACCTCCCCTCAATCTTTCAAACCCCTTCACGATTTTACAGAGCGAAGCACCGATGCATCCAGCGGATCTCTCCGTGGATGCAGCCATCGACCCACGCTCCGCTGCTGGCCCGAAGTCTGGAAGAGCTGCGCCCGCAGCTGCTTGCACCTTACCCGCTCTATCCACCGCTGGCTACAACGACAACAGCGCACCAGGTTCCTCCTCTGCTGCAGCGGCCGTCTCCCATCCCGCCACCGCCGAGCCTCCTGTGGTCACCTCGACTGACTCTGACGTCAGCAATCAACAGTCGGAAATCCTCCGTGCGGACTTTCAACAACTCATCTCTGCCCTAAAGGACACTGGGAAACGCATTCTTATATCTGGTCCAATCCCGACCCTTGGGCGGGGCTGTGGCCGTTTTTCCCGTTTACTATCACTGCACACCTGGCTGAAAGGAGAATGCAGTGCAGCACGAATGAACCTGGACTTTATTGACAATTTCGACCTGTTCTGGAACCATAGTCAACTGTACAGACCCGACGGACTTCATCCAAACCGGCATGGAGCAAAGCTGCTCTCTGCAAACATTGACTATGCATTGGTTAACCTGCAAAATGCCCGTCAGACTGTCTGAGTCAGTCCATGCCACCATGAGGTAACCCACACTCCAAATAATGTTCACTGCTACTGTAAATTTAATGGTAGGGTTCCTGTTACAAGTGAAATTGATCCAAAATCTGGCCAAATTCATCCCCTACCAATCATGGGGCATGGACTGTCAAACTCACCTTCACCTGCTCTACCTGTAAATCACATCCCAATCTGTCTAACACTCAGACACCGTACTCCTGTCTCCAAAATATCCCGTTCAGTAAATTATGACAATCTTATTACCATTACACACACTATAACTCCATCCTCGCCCCCCCCCCCCCCCCCCCCCCCCCCCCCCCCCCCCCCTCCAAATACGGTCTGCTAAATGTGAGATCACTGTCAAACAAATCATTTATCTGTCAAGATTTTATTGTGTCCCAAAATCTAAACTGTTTCTTCATCACTGAGTCATGGCTCACCCCTGATGACCTCTCCCCTCTCATTGAAGCCACTCCTTCAGGCTACTCTCACTTTCATCAACCCAGGTCACATGCACGAGGTGGTGGGGTTGCCGTAATTCACAAAAATGCCCTCAAGTGCTCCATCATCTCTATAGGCCCCTTTTCATCTTTTGAATTTCTGGCTTTTGTGATAGATAGCACCCCGTCGGTTTTCTGCCTACTAGTATACAGACCCCCTAAGCCCAATATTGATTTTATCAGTGAATTCTCTGATCTCCTCTCCCACATTGCTACGAAATACGACAATATTCTCATTCTCGGAGATTTCAACATCCACATTTGCTGTCCCTCTGAAGCCATGACTCGTGATTTTATAAATCTACTTGAATCCTTTGGTCTCCAACAATCTGTGAATGGCCCAACCCATGTTAAAGGCCATACCCTAGATTTAGTTCTGTCCTCAGGTCTCTCTATCTCCAACCCTGTGATAGAAGCTTTTCACCTATCTGATCACAGGGCAATCCTTTTTGACTTCGATCTGCCACACGCTTCTCCTGTCCGCCCTGCTCTTCTCCACTCCCGCATCCTAAACTCTTCCACTGCCACTAGGTTTGCAGAAGCCTATAGAGAGGCTTCCACCACTACCAGAATCGAGGCTGCACCATCTCATGTGAGCACAGAGAAACTTGTCTCACTATTCAACAATACTGTTTCGGCCACCCTTGATTCTGTTGCACCAGTCAAAACTAAAAAACGTAAGCCTTTGGGCTCACCATGGCTTAATAACAGTAATATTAGAGAAATAAGGAGAGCATGCAGAAGGGGAGAGGGGAGGTGGAAGCGAGATAAATTGCAGATCTCATTTCAAATTCTGAAGGATCTCTTGAATGAATACCAGCTGGCTGTCAAAAATGCCAGGGCTCAATACTTTTCCAATCTTATTGACAAAAACTGCCATAATCCCAGGGTACTTTTTAGTGTCTTAAACTCTGTCTCCTCCTCCACTCCCACCGCCTGCTTAGAAGTGTCTGTCTCTAAATGTGAGGATTTTCTAAACTTCTTTAGAGACAAAGTACTAGATATCAGAGCTAGTATTAGTCCATCAGTAAATAGCCTAACCATCTCCTCTGAGAACACTGCAGTCCTAAATTCCCTGAATTCCATCACTTTACCAGAACTTCATCATATTATCTCCTCTATGAAGACCTCCACCTGTTCTCTCGACATTATTCCAACGAAACTCTTCAAAGAAGTTATTGACACCATCGGCCCCAGCATTCTCTCAATTATCAATAGCTCTCTGGAAACCAGCCATGTTCCCCAATCTTTCAAACATGCAGTGGTCCAGCCACTTTTAAAAAAACAGAATCTAGATCCTTTAGTCCTCAATAATTACAGACCAATCTCCAAACTCCCCTTTCTTTCTAAAATCCTTGAGAAAGTAGTATTTAACCAACTGTTGTCCCACCTGGCTCAAAACTGCATTTTTGAAAAATTCCAATCTGGTTTCAGAGCTCTTCACAGTACTGAATCTGCATTACTGAAAATAACGAATGACATGCTTCTAGCTGCTGACTCAGGTAACTGCTCTGTCCTCTTGCTCCTAGATCTAACTGCAGCCTTTGATACAGTAGATCATTCCATTCTCATTCACAGATTAAGCCATTGGGTGGGGGTCTCCGGTTCTGCCTTAAACTGGTTTTATTCATACTTATCTAACAGATCTTTCAGTGTCTCTATTAGCGACTCATCTTCTTCCTCTGCCCCCATGTCCTGTGGTGTCCCCCAAGGTTCCGTACTTGGTCCAATCCTGTTCTCCATCTATTTGCTACCGCTAGGCCACATTATTCAGAAACACAACATTTCCTTTCACTGTTATGCAAATGATACACAGATCTACCTCCCCCTAGAGCCTAATAACTACAACAAATTAACTGACCTCAATAACTGTCTTCATGACATCAAAACCTGGATGGCTGCAAACTTTCTTCAGCTCAATGAGAATAAAACTGAAGTTATCTTATTTGGACCACAGCATTTGACCAGCAGTATTTCTCCTCATCTTGGCCCATTGGCCCCCTCTGTTAAACCGCATGCAAAAAATCTTAGAGTCGTATTTGACTCAGGTTTAAAGTTTGACAAACAAATCAATCACGTAGTAAAAACAAGCTTCATGTAGCTCCGCATCATCTCCAAACTCAGATCAATTCTCTCTACTTCTGACCTGGAGAAAGTCATCCATGCTTTCATATCATCCCGCCTTGATTACTGCAACTCATTATATTTTGGTATCACTCAGTCTTGTTTATCCCGTCTTCAATTAGTCCAAAATGCAGCAGCAAGAGTCTTGACAAGGTCAAAAAAGAGGGAGCACATTACTCCCATTCTTGCCTCCCTACACTGGCTGCCTGTTACAGAATTGATTTTAAAATCAATCCTGTTGTTTGTTTACAAGGTGTTAAATGGTCTCGCCCCCTCTTACATTACAGAACTCCTGTCCCCATATCACACTGTCAGAGTACTGAGATCGTCTGACCAAAGACTTCTGTCTGTCCCGAGATCCAGGACTAAGTGTTATGGGGACAGGGCCTTCTCTATTGCTGCCCCTAAACTTTGGAATTCTCTTCCTCCCACCATCCGATTCTCCCCCACTACTGAGATCTTCAAGAGTCATCTTAAAACACACTTCTACTATCTAGCTTTTAACTGTGCCTAACTTGGCTTAACTACCTCGGGTATTCCCCCTTAAGTCTCTATTGCCACTTTGGGCTCTGTGTGACCATGTGCCTTTACTGTTATTATTATTATTATTATTATTATTTATCATCACTCTGATTTTTCTCCTCTATTATTGTGTTTGTTCTTCTTTTGTTTTTATCTTTCCTCTGTGTGTGTTGTAAAGCACTTTGGATCAACTGTGTTGTGTGTAAAGTGCTATATAAATAAAGTTGAATTGAATTGAAAATTCTTCAACATACTGACACTTGATTCTAGAAAAATTCATTGGAGACAAATGGGTTTAACTCTACTGATAGGATTTTTCACTTGTTTCTTGTTTTAAGGAATATTGTAGATGGTTACAAGTGAAAGCTCTGATCCTTCATTGATTACTTCAGTGATGAAGGAGAGGTGGAGATGAAGGTGAATCAGGGTGGAGCTGGAAAACCGCATGCAGGCTCGCTCAAAACTTTCCTGGATTAATTAAGATGAATTAAGTAGATAAAAATGAAATAGAAAAACTAAAATAAAATAACAATTAAATAGAAAATGAACAAACCTCCATCAGCCTCCACATACAGGCTGTACGGGTGGGAGCGGGTTTTTTCGCCGGTCTTCAAAGCACAGGAGTAATCCCCAGAGTCTGTCGCGGTCAGAGGGTTGAGCTGAAGGGCGGGGCCGGTCTCAGAGAGGGCGTGGCCATTTCTGTACCAGGTGACGTCCAATTGGTGGAAAGAGCAGAATGAAGTGCAGCTCAGTGTGACTCTGCCGCCCGCTCTCACCACTCTCTCACTGCTGGAGCTGGAGATCCTCATTGGAAAGCCATCTGCAATTAATTTTAACAACATATTTTTATAATATTTTTAATTCATGGTTTTTGAGCCTGATTGGTCAAGGACCTGTTAAGACTGTTAATACCCATTAAAATACTTAATGATGTATGTTTTGCTCCTTTGACTTAACAGCACTTTGTAGCTTTGTGAATTAAAGTGCTATATAACTATATTTATAAATAGTAGTAATAGTAGTAGTAGTAGCTGTAGTAGCTGTAGTTGTAGCAGAAAAATAAGTAGTAGTAGCAGTAGTAGTATTAGTGGTATTAGTGTTTGTATTAGTATTAATATTATTATTGTTATTAGTAGTAGTAGTAGTAGTAGTAGTATTTGTAGCAGTAATATTAGTATTAGTATTGAAAATTAAAAGATAAGGTATAAGAAAATTGTCAATGGGGCAAACCTGGTTACATAAAGGTTAAGTAAAATAAAGTATTAGCATCAATGTTAATATATTTTTTAAACCCTGGCTGCAGAACATATCTACCCTTGAGGGACAATTTAATTGAAATATTAGTCTCAGCATTAGCATAATATGATTCCCTTACCAATGACTGTGACATTCACTCCTGGTTGCCCAGCAAAGTGTCCTCTGCTGTTATCTGCTTCCATTCTGAAGCGGTGAGACGCTGAGTCTCTTAATTGTATATTCATAATCTGCAAAGTGCAGTTTCTGCTGAAGTCTCCCAGATATCGGTAGCGGTGGTTCTTGTTTGTAGAGTTGCTGTCGTACACTGATGGAGTGCTGCCATGGCAAATCAGATGGTTCTGACACCAGACAACCCTCACTATCCTCAGAGAAACTCTTCTGTTCTGCTGCACAAAGTCCTTCATGGGTGTGAAGGAGCAGGGGATGGTTACAGTCGATCCTTTCACAGCACAAATAGGACCTGGATAGTTCACACCTTGACCCAGAGCGCCTGGAAGAAAGAGCAGGATGTTGAATTAGCAGAGTTGCTGGATGACACTGCAGCCCCTGGACTCTTTCTGGGAGGAAAGTGAAGAAGAACTTGGGTTTAAACACGACATGTTGGAAAACTGAATCAGAATCATTTTATTCACACACCAAGTCTGTGCAGGCAGTAGTCGTGGTGGCACACATGGCACAGGGATAAAATTAAATTATATAAAACTTGATCGCTGTGTTGAAATTGGGTTGTTGCAGCAGCAAATATTAATAATACACAACCAATAGTTTCAATACTACAACATGATAACTAGAAATACATGAATGGAAGTAGGAAAAGCATGGATTACAGTATTAAGAGGTTGTGCAAAAATAGCAGCATTAGTAGCTGTGGAACTAACCCTAACAAGAGAAAATAATGAAAGATATGCATTATTTTAAAACATAGCACAAGACATGAAATATGTGCAGTCTGAAATAAGTCAAAAATTATAAAATATAGGCTAAATATATGAGAAATGAGAGGAAAATGTGAATACAAAGGAAAACGTGAGATTACATTTTATATACAGGATGTGGATAAATGTACAAGGAGCTCAACAGTAGAAAAAGCTTCAGTTCTTCTGTCACCATCAGTACAGGTAACCAACAGTGAGGAAGTCGAGCGCCAGAAAACAGAATAAAATCTCTATTTCTTATGATTTGTTATATTGTTGAAGATTATTTTGACCAAAAACAGCAACAGTTTAAATGAAGACTTAGTTAATGAGAGGATTTTAGAGATCTGGTCTTGTCAGCTGACAGCATGTGTACAGTTTATACAAAACTCAAAACACCAACAACAGTAACATGCTGTGCTCTTACCAGCCAGAAGCAGCACAAAGCCCCAGGGAATCTTTTTGGCCCAAACCTCCATCCTTACTCTCCTCTGTGTCTTTCAACCTGTTCACTCTTCTTCTCCTGCCTTTAAACGGTGTAAGACCGAACAGCAGTGGTGAGTAAGAGGTTAATAGGCTGTGTGACTGACAGATTCTGAAGTCAGGTAGGAAATGTCACTTTCTTACTTCCTCCTTTCTTTATTTTCCCAAGAACTGTTACCATTATTGTTACTTCCCTTAAATTTTACCACCAAACTAAACACAGTGAATATGAATACAAGCAATTTGGTTAAGCTTGCACGCATTATGGTTAAGACATACTGAATCTCGCTCTGAACACTGATCAGAACTATACTCACCCAAACTACCCTGTATCTCCACTTAAAGGAAAACTCCCCCTTAAACACTCTATTTTGGGCTCTATTTTTCCGTGGCGGTGCCTGGTGGACGGCGGGGCTTTGGCTCACCTGTGCCGGTTGGTATTTTGCTGACTCGCCGTGAACTTGACTGTGCAGCAGGTGGAGTGTCAGCAACGATCCAGCAGCTCAGTTCAATTTTGGTGTCAAAGATTACGGGTATTTTCATTCTTACTATTTTCACAAATGTGGCTGGCTGTGGTGTGAATGATTGTCATCCCACATAGAGCTGTCATGATGCGCCATGGAGAATTGAGGAGGCAGAGCTTCCTCTATAGAGGAACCAGGAACCGGCTGGTGGACGAACCCCTCCCAAGCCAAACTCCCCACCAACTTCCTTTTGGCTCTTTGCCTAATATCACCAAAATGTTTCCTACATTGGGCAACAGTTCTCCTAGAACCAGAGCAACACGGTAACCAAATGTGTTTTCCCCTCCCAAGCCAATTCAGCATCATCTGCCCTCGGTGGGCTATTTCTCTCCCACACAAGGACTTCAGTTTCCTCTTGGGAGAAGCTTTTTTTGCGCTCTGGACGGTTCTCCTCCATCGCTAAATAGTCAGAGCGACATGGCACGACCGCTCTGCTTTTAAAGGAAAGGAAAACAGGCGATTTGATTGGTCATGATTGAAGCCAGGCTCACCACACCTACTGACAATGTATTCCTCCTAATCCAGCCCCGGTGAGCTTGATCCTGCAAGCTGCTATAATGGAACTACAGCTACAGTTAAGTATAGTATCTGTAGGATAGCCAGGACATTTGTACTGGAAGCAACTTGCAGGCTTTGTGCACATTGACATCAGGAACAAATTACCAAACCATGCAAATTTGATGTTGTTTAAAAATTATTTGCATTTTCCTCTGCATTTGACCCATCCTATACACACAGTGCAGCGCCCGGGGACCAACTCCAGTTCTTTTGCCAGTGCCTTGGTCATTGACAGGAGCATTAACCATAACATACATGTCTGTGATGGTGGGAGGAAGCTGGAGCACCCGGCACCCGGAAACCCACACAAACATCCACACAGAAAAGACCTGTGAAGAGGTTGATCTGATGTGCTGTCCAGGATACTCTGACTCTGCGGTTGTACAGTACATTTACTGATTCAAGATTACATCCAACAGCTGAACCTGCTGTCTTTATGATCTTCCCCTTTCTGTTGTCATCATCTTTTGATTAGTTTCCTTTACAGCAAATGAAGGCAGAACTGAGAACTGAATTGGAGTTCTCTCTCCAGTGCAGATTATTGTCCATAGTAATACCTAAGTACTTAATTAACCTATTGAGAAGCATTGGAGGTACACTATACCAGTGGTTCTCAACGTGGGGTCCGGGGACCACCAGGGGTCCTTGAGGAGGTTCCAGGGGGTCCCCAGCAAATTGATGAATTGTTAAACTTCAACGTTATTTCATTTACAAGAAGTGAACACAATTAGAGAATGTAGAAGAATGACTGTTCTGATCATAGTTTCTCTGTTATCGCTCTACCTACAATACAGACAGTCATGGAATTCTGGAGAAAATCATATCTGACAATAAATATATTCTCAGATTTGGGTCCGAGAGACAAAATCTCATCAGATGGGGGTCTGTGGCCCAAATGTGGACTAAATTAGGGTCCTTGATATGAAAAAGGTTGAGAATCACTGCACTATACTACAATGTAATTCCTGGAAAATCCCCCTAATACATAATGTAACCTCTACCAAAAGGTGACCAGACCTTTGCCTCAGCCCTAATTTGTATATGAAAATATCAGCTGATTCAGCTTGCCACAGTCCAGCAACAACAGGACTAGATGTCTGGCAGAGGGTTTACCTGAGGTTCACCTGCAATTACATAAGAGTCTTCAAACTTTGAGTGATTTGCTCCATAGACTGAGAAAATTGAGAATATCAGCATTATTGCAAACTGGGCATCTGGCTTTTCAGCTTGTGAGTATAACTTCACTGGATTCTTTCTGAACAGCTAGTTTGGAGGTTGGAGCAGCAGCTTTGTCTCAACTGAAGGAGGAATTTAGGGAGAAAACCAATAATTCAAGACCTGATCCTGTATCAGTCTGTTGTGACGTCTTATCTCTCGTTATCTTTCCACTACTGGCTTTGCTTGTGTTTTCATTTACTGATCAAAAGGCTTTTTTTTTCACTCTCAAATTAATTTACTGCGCTCTTGATATTAGGATAAATGGAATCATATTCTTTATACTATTATAGTAAAATTGACTTGTATTCTTTATAATATAATAAAATGGACCTGTATGTTGCATCATGGTGGAATCTGTTTCCATCAACCAGCCTGTCAAAATACTTTGTGTACATACATACTTTATTTGTTTATTTATTTATGTATTTTCAAAAATTGCAGATATGATAAAAGTCTGGATTGAGGTTTTAAGCATGATTATTCTGATCTAGGTTCATGTATCAGCCAGTAGCCATTTCACAGATGAAACCTCAGCATGTAATTAATCTCTAGTTTACTCAGTGAGTTCCATCCTACTCAGAAAGGATTCACAACCATCTGATTGTACGTCGTTTGATTTTGTTTCTGTACTCTAACCACAGCTCAGCCTGTTGCAGGCTGCCAGTCTGTCTGCAGACTTTAGTTTTAGTTCCTTTAACCTGACCAGTACATAAAGAAACAAAGGCACCTATTCAAGCAGCTAGATAGATAGATAGATAGATAGATAGATAGATAGATAGATAGACAGATAGATAGATAGATAGATAGATAGATAGATAGACAGACAGACAGACCAAAAAGAAAGAAAAACACAAGCAAATGTCAATCGTTTATGCTCAGAAAATTTTAAAACTATTATTTTGTATTATTTTTGATCTGGATGTGTTGTACACTGTGCAGTTATATTAAGTGCAAGTGGAATATTTAACTTTCAACAAATGTAGGATGATTGCAATGAGATTTCTGCATTAGTTCAACATAATTTTAGTATTATACCATTTAGTTTTCATAAACTAAATAAATAAACTGTTTAGCTAATCTAACAGAGAGCCACACCTGCAGTTCAGAAATTTAAACAAAATAGTTGGTTAAATAGTCAAATTTGGCTATGGGTGGAGCCTGGCACTGGTGCTCACTTCACTTGTTTACTGTCGTAGGAACAAGAAGGAAGTTCCCACAGTTATTTAACTAGTGAAACAGAACTGACGGGACACCGGTGTGAGCTACTGCAGCCTGTTCTGACTTCTACATGAAAAGTATTGCCTTGATTAAACTCTGGTGTGGACAGGGACTTTCCTAACAGTCAGGTCGCAGTAACAATAAATCAAATTTACTTGCTGATCTAAACTTGTTCTGCTGAAAAACAAACTAGCCATTTCCGGGGGATTGTGAGAGAATCTTGTTTCAAACTCAGCCAATCAGCTGCCTTTGGCCCAGCCAGGTCTCCCATCCCATGATCTGATGAAGAGAATTTCTCCAGACCTCGTCGTTTGAGCCGGAGCTGTGGCTACATAAGATTACTCTTTAGCAAACAGCTTTTAAATGAGATTTTCTCTATATGATAAGCATAATGTGTGGCTCATCTGGTGCTGTTTTTGGTGTTGATGACACCGGTACACCAATATGGTGTTGATGTTGTTTTTTTCTTTTAAAGGTGTTTGTGATTGCCTTTACCCAGGGTGCCAATAATTATTTCTGTGATAAAGTCCCCATCTATCTATTTATCTATCTATCTATTTATCTATCTATCTATCTATCTATCTATCTATCTATCTATCTATCTATCTATTTATCTATCTATCAATCTATCTATCTATCTATCTATCTATCTATCTATCTATCTATCTATCTATCTATCTATATCTATCTATCTATCTATTTATCTATCTATCTATCTATCTATCTATCTATCTATTTATCTATCTATCTATCTATCTATCTATTTATCTATCTCTCTCTCTCACAGTGAAGATGGTTTGTCGCCTCCCACTCACCCTTCTGCTCTCAGGTGAGATTTCATAGTGAGACCTCAAAGATCTTTCCAGTAAACTCTGACTTTTTGATTATTATTATTGTTATTATTATTATTACTTCTTACTTTTAATGTATGTTTTGGCTGAAAAGAACAACAGATAAACTCTCACTCCTTTGTTAACCTGAGGAAGAGCTGGGCCGAAGCGCAGAGCTACTGCAGAGAGAAGAACGCTGACTTGGCCTCCATGGAGGATGAAACCACAGCGACTGAAGTGAAGACGAGCCAACCCAGATGTCTGATTACACAGCGAAGGCCTGGATAGGATTGTTCAGCAATATTTCTCAGTGGTTTTGGTCGGCAGATCGACGAAAAGAAGCCAATTTTTACAACCGGGCTGTCGGCCAGCCGGACAGTTATGGGGGTCGTGAGTTCTGCGTGGCGACAAAGATCAGCGGAAAGTGGACTGATGCGGTCTGTGGTTCAGAGAGGCCCTTTGTTTGTTTCACCAGTGAGTATCTCAACAATCTCCTGACCACAACTGTGTGCTCAAATCATGGTTTTTGAAAGCATCACTAATAAGCCCTACTCAGGCTCCCATTTGAATCTTCCTTATCTGTAATTTGTGAAATAAAACTTTCAGTGCAAATTACCTGCTGAAATTTCCCGAAGGCAAAGATACGATATGATAATGCAAACTGAACTCTCAGTAATTTCAGCTGTAACTTGTTTTTGGCGCTTCTGGCTTCCTCATCTAGTTGTGCAGTTTCTTTCTTCCTCCTGTCATGAAAAATGGAGGCAGTGGTAGACTCTCCTGAGGAAGGTTTTTACTGCATTTTCGGAGCAAACTTAAAAGTTTTGCTTTGCTGTGGCCCAGGAAAGGCAAATTGTAAAATCTTGACCATATACAATTGTATCTGATGCACCAGTAATTTCAGTGAATTTCATGATCCTGTGCAAATGCATTTCACAAAATGCAGAGGTTTGGGCTTAATGAATCAATTGCATGATGTCAGCTATGCACAAACACACATAAAATCACCTCTCAATGCTTTCCAGAGCTAGCAAATGGCAAAAAGACATACCACAGTGAAGATGGTCTGGTGGAAAGCCAGGGATTACTGTAGGAACAGTCACACGGATTTGGCTGTTATTACAACCTCAACTGAGAATCAAGTTGTGCAGAAACTCCTACCAGAGACATCATGGATTGGTCTGACAACGATATCCGTGGGTCTGGTCTGGCAGGGGTAAACGTCCCTTTCCAAACTGGGCACACACACACAGCCTGAGAACAGCCGGAGGACGCCCTGCAGTGGCACGATGAGAAATGTGACCTGTGTGCGTGTATGTATGTGTTTTAAGGACCAAAACAGACTATCTTGAGGTTGAAGCTCCAGTGTGATGGTGACTTAACGGATCCAGCCGTCCGTGGCTCACTCCTCCAGCAGGTATGAGGATGATGTGTGAGAGGCTTGTTGTTTTGTTTCTGTTCAGGTGTCCAGGTTCACTAAGGAAGCGTTGAGAGGGCATTTTTTGCGCCTGCTTTTCATCACATTCACTAAGAAATTCATGCAAATACAGTTGTGACACAAACAAGCCACAGCACCGCTCAAGCAAATACCCCATTCATCACCATTTGCAAATAGGAAATAGCTGGTGCTGTAAGTCTAATCCACCCAGACTGGCACCCTAAACCCTAAAGGCCCTTTATAATTCTCTGATTTGATTTGAGATTGTAGGATGAAAACCCTCTGCCTGCTGTCTGACGATCACACCAACTCCCCCAAATGATTGTAGCACATATAAGATCTTCTTATATGTGCTACAATCATTTGGGGGAGTTGGTGTGTTGGGGAGTCGTGAGTTAGTGAAGTGGGTGCAATCTTAATTTGCACTACAAATAAATATTACGTGGGCAAAATAATGAGAGTATAGTGTCACAGCAGAGGTTCAAAATGGAGATCAAATTTACATATGCATGACCATGACAGGCACAGAGAGGCTTTATTTTCTGAGCAGTGTTACGCAGCTTCACACTCATTGTGAACGGCTAGTGAACAGCATGGCTTTCTGATTTGGTCATTTTGGTGAAAAAGTCTCTCGCACTCTTCCCTGTGTGAACCTTTAATGAATCAGGGTCAGAGTGTTTGTTGAAAGATTACCAACAGTATTCTTTGATGATTCTCATGTCAAAAAAAAAAAAAAAAAAAAAATCCAAACAAATACAGTATTCAATTTTTTCCCCAGAATTGTATTCTTGTCAGAGTGGAAAAGCTCTGAAACAATATTTAGACCATCATAAACTCTCCATTCATACCCCGACTAATGAAATAATTTGGGTCAGGAGGAACCTCCATCATACTGGAGATGGGCAACACTGACTGGCCGATATCTGATTTTTAATGAAAGGCCATCATCACCAAACCGATATATCAGTCTCAGTCACCTCAGTCTCAGTATGTAACCAACCTGTGTTTTATCACTTTTACATGTGCAAATATGTAAACTTGAAATAAACTCAAAATCTCTCCCAGCTGCATACAGCTGTTGAAAACGGCGGAACCAACTTCAAACTATGCTGGAGATCCCCGCCAGAAATACTGGAGGAAGAAGAGCGAGAACATGAACCAGGTCTAAACTAATCTTTGAAATTAACCAAAAGTTTTTGGTTTGCACCACCTTGTGGAAGTAAACTACTTACAGCTCTCTTAAGGTGGTATTGTGTATTTTGAGTCTGTCTGTCCTCCAGATGTCTGTGGACTGAGGCCTTAAAGCAATATTCCACTTAGTTTAAACATGGAGGTTATTTGGCGCTCGACCGCCATGAAAACCAGAATATAATCTACTCACCCAGATCAGATCAGCTGGATGAGTTTGTAGCATTTAGATTTTTACTTCCCATTCGTTTGAATGGAAACTGACATTGAACACGTTGGTGAACAGATTCAACAACAGATCCTGCTTTTAAGACAACAAAGCATCCTGGGTCCGTCATCATTTTGCAATTCTATTCTTGGTTTACACTAAAATTAGTATTTAAAAATAAAAGTAGATCCGGTCTCCCGTCCATCGGGAGGATCGGTGGGCCGCTCGCTTTATGGGCCGGTGTCCACGGCACTTTGAGCCGCCTATTTCATAAACGAGAGAGAGAGAGAGAGAGAGAGAGAGAGAGAGAGAGAGAGAGAGAGAGAGAGAGAGAGAGAGAGAGAGGTGAGCGATGACCCCACCCCTCGCGAACGGAGTGTCAGATGAGCCGATCAGCGTGAGCGTGAAAAATCTGAACGCTACAAACTGGTCCAGCTGCATCTGATCTTGGTGAGGAGATTATATTCTGGTTTTCAAATAAATAACTCCATGTTAAAACTAAGTGGAATATTGCTTTAAATCGGTTATTGATGTTCCATAATCCGGAGCCACCCTCATTTTAGAGCCTCAGCTAAATGTCAAAATACGATGAACATTTAAAACACTCATGTTGAACAAGATGGTATCAGGTTTACAAATCAATAATTTGCATTCATATTAGGGTTTGTGTTCAAGTCAATACATTCATGATAAATTAATCATTTGATTGCCTATTTTTTTTTGTAATACTAATTTACTTGCTGTGGGTTTGGTAAGCTAATTTAAGTTGGGACAGTAGGTTTGGACTGTACATCAACATATTGTTGCATATTGTTGACTTGTAATCTTCCACCGTCCTTTGAGTTTTTCAGTTAGCACACATTTATATTTCTCATATTTTTTTGCTATTCAATGTATGTATGTATGTTTTTAGGAGTCCAAGCACAGCAGCTGCTGCAACCTAATGTTTTTGTAGATTTTGTGTTCTGCTTCTTTGTCTACCTTAAAACGATCTGGAGCTCAGATACTGCAAGTTCCATATTTCGTGGAAATACTACTCAGCCAAAAAAAAGAAATAATACACCAAACAGCCAGAAGGGGGCGCGAGAACAAGCCAATAACTCCTGAACTGAATAGGCTAGAATCTTTTTTTCCCTCAGCTTCTGTCACTGAACATGTCACTCATCTGTAAAACCTGCAATGAAACCTGCCTCTTCCTGCTTTAAGGAGCTGCTGACCCACCCAAGTATTTTTTAGTGGAGAGTTGAATAGTCACATGATGGTCTAAATGCAGACTGAAGGCTTTTCCACCCTGAAAAAATAAAAATGATGATACAATATATACATTCATGTATCTCACCTGCACATATTGGTAATTTGCATTTATTGCACACATTAGTAATTTGCATCTCCTCTTTGTGTTTATCATCAGATTTTCTAACTATTTCTATCACTTCACTAATATGTTTTATCACTGTACGAATAAACTAAACTATATAACACTATAACTAGATTGTAATAACCATATTAAAGTTGTTATGACTCACCTGTATTTCTTTTATACACAACATGCAGCTCAAATTGCTTTACATCAATAGAAGGCAGATAAAAGACAGATAAAAAGATACAATTAATATAAAAGAACAAGCAAAATGCATTGCATTAAAAGAATCAAATCAAGTAAAATAGAAAGATATTTTTACCCCCTTAAAGGAAACACAGAATCAAAGAATGAAAGAAAGTTATGGAAGAATGTTCCTGTTCATTTAACATAGATAGATAGATAGATAGATAGATAGATAGATAGATAGATAGATACTGTACATACAGTAGATCTCATCTATGTTCTATGTCATGTGACACCTCTGTTAATCCAGTTTGCCAAGACCAGACCTGACAGCATTCCTGGAATAGTGAGGGTCTTTCTCATTGAAGTAATCTGACTACTTTTCATGAAGACAATAATCCTCCTCACTTTACCGTTTGTCCTTTTACATCATTGAGGTTTTGTGATCTCCTATAGAGCTGTGCATGGTCAGGCACCGGCCTACATTAGAGATCTACTGCAGCCCGGTGTCTCCAGCAGGTCTCTAAGGTCCTCTGATCAGGGTTTGCTGGCTGTTCCTCGATTGAGGCTAAAAACTAAAGGAGACTGTGCTTTAGAGGTTGTGGCTCCTAAACTTTGGAACTCTCTCCCTCTGGACTTAAGATCTGTGGACACTGTGGACTCTTTTAAAAAGCAGCTCAAGACCCATTTGTCACTTGCCTTTGTGTAATTTTCTATTTACTTTTGTTTTTATTGTGTTTTATGTCTGTATGTATGTTTATGCTTTATTTCCCCTGTGAAGCACTTTGTGACGTCTCTGCTCTCGAAAGGTGCTATTTAAATAAAGTTACTTACTTACTTACTTTAATGCAATGGACTGATTGTCACGGGGAGGTGTGGTGAGGACCCAAACGCAGGACAGCGAGGCAGGTTGTGATCAAACCCCAGGACTGGGTGTTTAATTGAACAGATAGCAGGTGACACAGGAAATCCAAAAACACGAGCTCTACACAAACTGACACAAACATAACACAATACAGAACAATGAACCGACAAAGACTGACTGGGGAAACAAGACTAATATACACATGGGGTGATTACAAATGAGGTACAGGTGTGTGGGAGCAGGAGCTGGGGGAGAGAGGGAGCCACACCCACACTACACACTGACAGACAAACCAGGAGGCGGAGACACAAGGGAGGCAGGGAACACAGAAAGAAACACACAGGCAGGTCATGGCCGAACCATGACACTGATGTTTGCCTGATGAAGGTCCGATGACTGAAACGTCATATAAGGGTAGACAGCGTGCAGGATTCTATTCCTTTCTCAGCATCTACCTTTTCGCTTGTTGTCCTGCACACCTGTCACTCAAAGACCTTTAGGTGTGCAAAAATGTATTTTTTCTTAACTTAATGCAATGGACTAAAAAAATCAACTGGAGAGGATAGCTTAGATCCATTTTTTCTTAAAGAATCTCTGGTTAGTATGACAAAAGGAAAAAAAAAACTCACTGACTCCACCATGTCACTCCACCCTGCTGTGGTTATGGCTTGACTGGTGAGTTTGATCTTACATGTCTAACCATTTTGAACCTCTGCTGTGACACTATACTCTTTGAAAATTTTGGGCTTGTCTTAACTTTATATAGCCCAGTCTCTCAATGCTCAATGTGTTTATTTTGCAATAAATACATTTATTTTTTACACTAATAGTTTATTTTGTCATCTCTCAAATAAGCCAATCTGTCATCGCATTGTTGCCCAAATCACTTTCCTCCACCTTACCTTGGTTCTTAGATTTTACTAGCATGCCATTTTATGTTTATACTATTCACAAATAAACAAGTGTTTTTGTCTCTGGGTAGCTCCAAGGTTATAAACTTGATCTTTGGCTTTTTTGGAACAAATATAATAACCTTGGTAATATATTCATCTTTACTAAGTCAACTCGTAAGATAATACTCAATCTTGATTATCTTAACATAAAATTGTTAAACTACTTTTGACTACTTTTTTCCAAAACGTGGGTTGGTTAAGAAAATTCAAAATCTATTGAAGTCTGATCTATCTAAATTATCTAACAGGACTGGTGAGGACCCTGTTAATATTTGTACAGTAGGTGGCAGTATTGTACTGCAGGTAAAGCTGTAGGCTATACTCAAACCTCACAGCAACAAAGTGCTCTTATTATGCTGCAAAGCCAGAGAGCGAGCCGAGGCCAGAGACCAGAGATCAGCAAGAACATTTAGCCTATAGTCAGTATGATTAATCCTATTTTGATTGGTTATTCAATTAATTTAATTCATCCTACGGCCAAATCATTTGAAAAACGGACAGTAGAAAACCGGATGTCTGAATAAAATAGTTAACAGAAATATAGTTTGATTGCACTGTAGGTTTTAATCATGCCCATCATTAATCATGCCCATCCCTAGTTTAGTTAAACAGAGGAAAAGAGAGAGAGAGAGAAAGCAACCAAAGCAACTAAATTACATAAGTAAATGACTAATATTTAACACTACTGCATAAATAATGCAGAACCAACAGTGCAAACTGTTTTTCCTCTACTCCTCTCTAGGGGTTGGGGGATAGATGCATCACAATTTATTCTTGAACGATTCTGCATCCAAGCAGTAACTCAATAATGATAATTAAAAAATTGTATTCACAACATTATGACTGCCCCTTTTAATTTTTTAAGACTGGACTGTATTAACAATTTTTGGCCTATTTCTAAGCTCCCACTTTTAGCTAAGGTTTTAGAAAAGGTTGTAGCAGATCAACTGCTTGCTTTCATTCATGAAAATAATATTTTTGAGAAATTCCAATTCGGGTTTATAAAAAACCATAGTACTGAAACTGCGCTTCTCAAAGTCATAAATGACTTATTGCTGTCAGCTGATGCTGGCCACAAATCCATTCTTGTTCTCCTGGACCTAAGTGCAGCATTTGATACCATTGACCATGATATCCTCTTGGACCATCTTGAGAATTGGGTTGGTATCAGTGGCACTGCTCTGAAATGGTTCAGGTCCTACCTAAAAGACAGACGTTTCTGTATTGGTATCTCTGATTCTAGGTCAGCTACAATGGGTGTTCACTGCGGGGTGCCCCAAGGCTCGGTGCTAGGTCCAATCCTCTTTTCCATTTACATGCTCCCTCTAGCCCACCTTATAGACATAATATAAGTTTCCATTTTTACACAGACGATACTCAGATCTATCTAAACTGTGACCCTGAAAACAACTTTCAGAACAATGTCAACCTGCTAAACTGTCTGCATGACATCCACAAGTGGAAGTCACAAAATTTCCTGCAGCTAAACGCTGATAAGACAGAGATATTGATCATAGGTCAAGATAGTGCAAACAACCAAATTTCGAACAGTCTTGGTTCACTATCTCATTCAATAACTCAGCATTGCAGAAATCTTGGTGTCATTTTTGATCAACACCTTAGCCTAGATAAACATGTATTCAATGGTTCAATCCTGCTTTTATCATCTCAGAAACATTTCAAGGATTAGACCATTTCTTTCTGCCAAAAATCTGGAAACTGTCATTCACACTTTCATAACCAGTCGATTGGACTGTAACTCCCTGCTCTCTGGCATCAGCAAAAAATCCCTCTCCCGCCTCCAGCTCATCCAAAACTCTGCTGCCAGGATTTTAACTCGGTCTAGGAAACATGATCACATCTCACCGATCCTGGCTTCCCTACACTGGCTACCTGTTGCTTTTAGAATTGATTTTAAGATTTTATTGATTACTTACAAAGCCCAGAGAGGCCTTGCCTCAACCTATCTTTCAGATCTCTTTTTGCTCTATGTCCCTTCCTGCTCCCTGAGATTTTCTGATACGTTGTTCCTTGTTGTTCCAAGGTCCAGACTGATACACAAAGGTAACAGAGCCTTTGCAGTCAGGGCTCCTAGAGATTGGAATGACTTGCCTGAGGAGATCAGGGCTGCAAACTCCGTATCGTCTTTTAAATCATTCCTGTGAATTCCATCACAGTCCATAAGTAAGTTTCAATGTAGTAATTAAATTTTTGGGGATAAACACTTGAATTATACCTTGAACACTTGAACTTTAAGGTAGTACGGTGCTCTGTGAATCAGTTGGTAGGGCTTCAGGGGGAGTTATACTGTTACAGTTGAGTTATTCTACTTACATTAGTTACGCTCTATCAAGCCTGTGTATGCCTTGTGTCGGACTAAGCTGCTGGGGTTTGGGGTTATAAAGCTTACAAGGGATGTGAATAGGTTCATAGTAGAGCCATCAGATACTTTTTGGGAGTCAACAAATTTGCCCCGACCCTAGCCATTGCAGGTGACATGCGGTGGGAACCTTGTGAAGTATGTTGGGCAGTATGTGTGAGCTGACTGTGGAAACATGAGTGATGATAAACTTGTAAAAGGCTACTCATGAGGTTATTATACTTGTTCCAGTAGAGGTGGCAGACAAAAACTTAATTGATGGGTCAAACTGATTTCAAGAATTGTATAAAGAATGTTTAAAGAATTATTGCTGTGGCGAGGTGGAGGTAGAAGCAAACAGAATATAGCTAACCCAACAACACCACCTAGGGAATTTCACCCCAGGAATTATATTGGAGGAACCCGGGCTAACACCTCGGTCATACACAGGCTACACAAGTTCGTTAACTGAAGGAAGACAGATACGTGATTCCAAAAGTAATTAATGACTGGAAGGGTCTGTGGGGAGGATGGGTTAGACAAGAAATTAAAATTAATCAAACCAAACAACAAAATGTGAAAGGAAGTAACAAAATGTTTAGTACAATAATTTAATCAATATTTCTAAAAACACTTCCAGTACTTCCAGTACTGGTGTATTCACTGCAAGACAGCAACCACAGCAAACACAGCAGTGAAAAACAATGTCCCAGTGCTCTTTTACCATTACAAGCTGTGAAGGGAACCGCACCAGGGTGTCTAGCCTCCCCAACAAGTCAGCACTCGGCTCCACTATAGGGAGATAAAAATATTAAACAATGGGGCAAAACGTAACGGTCATTAATACACAAACCAGTTGGCTCCCACTAAAAGTACCAGGCACAATCAGCTGGCAACAAGGTAAAACAGGCAAGACAAATTTATTTATTTATTTATTTCCTTTATTTTAAGTAAGTAAGTAAAAGTTTATTTAGTATAGCACCTTTCACAGAGCAAGGTCACAAAGTGCTTCACAAGAGTAAAATTGTTAAAAATAAAAATAAGACCATAAATACAGTAAAAAGAAACAAACAATAAAACATAACACACAAAATACAAACACTAGACAGCACGAGGCGAGACAAAGGCCAGTTTGAATAAATGAGTCTTCAGCTGCTTTTTAAAGGCATCAACAGAGACCTCAGATCGTATGTCTATAGGAAGAGACCTGACATGCCAGATGGTTTGTTACACAGAACCATCTGGGAAGTCGTCCTTGGAAACTGCTTGGAAAAGTCCAGGCACTTTCAAAAAATACTTGGCAGGTGATTGGATGAACCATCTGTCTATCACCGTCTATCACGGGCTAACTTCAACCGATCAGATCAACGAACCATATAAACAAACTCTTGCCGAAGCCGGTCGGGAGAAGAGCAAAAACATCTTTTCCATCCAGAAAAGCCTTCAGTGCCGTTCTTTGCTCTTCTTTCAATGGAGAAATACTCTGACTGATGTTACAGCAGCATCTACGCTAGCCTCTTTAGGAGCCACCATTGTTGTGAACGAACAGTCGCTTCTCGCTGTCCTCACACCTAAGCCCCGCCCCCAGCTGCCCTCATAGGACGCTGATTGGTCCGCACCGCTGTGGTCCGGCCACAAACGGATAACTTGAAGCCTGGCAAGATGGATTCTCGCGTGATCGTGATCTCGGGAATCCAGCTGCCTCGCAAGGTAAGATATAAGGATGGAGCAGGTCAGAAATGTATACAGGTGCCTGACCATGCAGGGCTCTATATGTGAAAACAAGAACCTTAAAATGAATCCTGAACTTGATGGGAAGCCAATGTAATGAAACTAAGATGGGTGTGATGTGAGTCATCCTGCTGGACCTGGTCAACAGCCTTGCAGCAGGATTCTGGACCATTTGTAGACGGTCCAGAGACGACTTGCTGAGGCAGGTGAGAAGGGAATGGCAGTAGTCCAGCCGGGATGATATAAAAGCGTGAATGATCATCTCTAGCTCAGGTTGTGATACAACTGACCTGAGTTTGGCAATGTTTCTTAAATGGAAGAGGCATGTACGGGTCAATGATTTAATATGCTGATCAAAGTACATAGACAATCTCGGTGTCAAATATAACACCGAGATTTTGAAGATTAGACTGTACAGCTGAAGAAAGGGACCTAATACACTGAGCAACCTTGGAATCTATGCTATCTGAAGCAATGATAAGGACCTCAGTCTTATCTGCGTTCAGCTGTAAAAAGTTGATCGCCATCCAGTCCTTAATGGCAGTCAGCCAATCGTGCAAAACAGTCAGTTTGTCAGTCTCATCAGGCTTAAAAGAGACATACAGCTGGATATCATCAGCATAACAGTGATATGAGATACCTTTAAATTTGCTGATAATATGACCTAAGGGAAGCATATAGCAAATAATATAGGACCCAAGACAGAAGCCTGAGGCACACCACAGGAAAGAGCAGCAGTTTCAGACGTGCAGGGACCAAGCGACACAGAAAAACTCCTGTCAGAGAGTTTTACCAGGTAGGTTATTGAGAACACTGTCACGGGTTTGAGGTTGGCGGACTCTTAAGGCAGAGACAACACGAGGAGGCAGCAGGACAGTTCAAACAATGGTTTAATGGACGATCAGGTAAGGGGGCGTGGAGGAAGGAAAGGGGAGGCCAGGCTGGGCAGACTGGAGGGGAGGACGAGGCTGGTCTGGAGAATGGAGGAGTCCGGGCTTGATAACTGGCCTGGGGAGTGGAGTAGTCCGGGCTTGACAGCTGGCTGGAGAGAGGGCAGGCTGGATGAAGGACTGAGTCTTCCAGAGCTGGAGCAGGCGGCAGGAGTCAGGACAGGATCTGAACACAGAAGCAAAAGTGAGTCACAGCAAAAACAGGCTAAATGGCTTGAAAGTGACTAACAGCGATGAACTGAGTCGACAATCTGGCGGAGTCTGGAGGTTTGAGCCGGGCTTATGTAGTAGAGGAAGATTGGTGATGAGTTGCAGCTTGAGCAGGCCGGCTCCTGACTCCGCACACCTGACTCCAGCTCTGTAATCAGACCACACACACACAAAGAGAGAGACTAGGAGGCAGAGGACATGACAGTACCCCCCCCTCTACAGGCGCCACCTGGCGCACGTCTGGCCCGGTCAGGACGCTGCCGATTGAAATCCCTGATGAGCGTGGGGTCCAAGATGTTGCGCCGAGGAACCCAACAGCGCTCCTCAGGACCGTACCCCTCCCAGTCAACGAGGTACTGGAACCCCCGGCCCCGGACGTCTAGGATGCGCCGGACGGTGTACGCCGGATGGTCATCCACCATCCGAGGAGGAGGGGGAGCGGCTGCAGGGGGGGAGAGGGGGCCGGACTGGACAGGCTTGAGTTGGGACACATGGAATGTAGGATGGATACGAAAAGAGGCAGGGAGCTTCAGCCGGACAGCACAGGGGTTAATGACAGACTCAATCTCATAAGGGCCAACAAAACGAGGGGAGAGTTTTTTTAGATTCAACCTTGAGGGGCAGATCCTTAGCAAGAAGCCATACCTTCTGCCCAGGGGCGTAGTTGGGTGCAGGGGTACGGTGACGGTTGGCTTGATTCTGGGTCCTGGTGGATGCACGAAGGAGAGCTGAGCGGGCACGTCTCCATATACTGCGACAACGGCGCATGTGGGCCTGGACTGACGGAACAGCAATGTCATTCTCCTGGGCAGGAAACAGAGGGGGCTGATAGCCGAGTGAGCAGAGAAAGGGAGACAGACCAGAGGAGGAGTTAGTGAGAGTGTTATGGGCACTCTACCCAGAGTAATTGAGAGCTCCAGGAGGAGGGGTTTGCAGAGGTGATGCAGCGGAGCGCAGCCTCCATTTCCTGGTTAGCCCGCTCCGTCTGGCCATTGGTCTGCGGGTGGTAGCCTGAAGAGAGACTGGAGGTCGCTCCCAAAGCTGCACAGAACGCCTTCCACACTTGAGAAGTGAACTGGGGTCCTCTGTCAGAGACTATATCAGAAGGTAAACCATGAATACGGAAGACATGTTGCACAAGCAGGTCAGCAGTCTCCTTGGCGGAGGGGAGTTTGGGAAGGGCAATGAAATGGGCAGCCTTGGAAAAACGGTCAATGATGGTGAGTATGGTGGTGTTACCTCCAGATGGGGGAAGGCCCGTGACGAAATCCACAGCAATGTGAGACCATGGACGACTAGGAATAGGTAGAGGACGGAGCAGACCGGAACTGGCCTTAGTGGAGGTCTTGTTTCGGGCACAGATGGAGCAGGCTGACACGAAGGACCGAGTGTCTGCCTCCATGGTGGACCACCAGAAGCGTTGCCGAAGGAAGGAGAGGGTCCGATGGATTCCAGGGTGACAGGTAAGGTGGGAGGAATGAGCCCACAGCAGAACCTGGGAGCGGACAGAGTCTGGGACATATAAACAATCAGGAGGACCGTTAACTGGGTCGGGCTGGGCGTTCTGGGCTTGTCGAACCAGGGTTTCAATCTCCCACGTAACAGTGGCAACTATACATGAGGAAGGCAGTATGGGCTCAGGGTCAGAGTTTTCATCTTCACCAGCGAACTGACGAGACAGGGCATCGGGCTTCACATTCCTGGAGCCTGGACGATAAGTAAGGGTGAAGTTAAAACGACCAAAGAACAAGGCCCACCTTGCCTGACGAGAGTTTAGCCGCTTAGCCGTCTGGATGTATGAGAGGTTCTTGTGATCGGTCCAAACTATGAAGGGATGCTCTGCACCCTCTAGCCAATGCCGCCACTCATCCAATGCGAGCTTCACAGCCAGTAACTCTCGGTTGCCGATATCATAATTCCTCTCTGTGGATGAAAGCTTGTGGGAGAGGAAAGCACACGGATGCAGCTTGTTATCAGTGGGGGAGCGTTGAGAGAGAACCGCACCTACCCCAGTGTCTGATGCGTCCACCTCCACAATAAATTGCAGTGACGGGTCGGGCTGGACCAGGACGGGAGCCGAGACAAAGCGACGCTTGAGCTCAGAAAAGGCTGCATCAGCCTTAGGTGTCCAGCGGAAGGAGGATGAGGTGGAGGTGAGGGCTGTCAGAGGGGCAGCAATCCGGCTGTAATCTTGAATGAACCTCCGGTAAAAGTTGGCGAACCCCAGGAAGCGCTGCAGCTGCTTACGGCTGGTGGGAGCGGGCCAGTCGGAGACAGCGGAGACCTTGGCTGGATCCATGCGCACCTCACCCTGTGTGATGATATAGCCCAGAAAGGACACAGTGGAGGCATGGAATTCACACTTTTCCGCTTTTACAAACAGCTTATTCTCAAGGAGACGCTGCAGCACCTGACGGACATGGACTTGGTGTTCCTGAGGAGACTGGGAGAAGATCAGGATATCATCAAGGTAGACAAATACAAACCGGTTAATCATGTCTCTGAGGACGTCATTAACAAGAGCCTGGAAGACTGCAGGAGCATTTGTCAGACCAAAAGGCATCACCAGATACTCAAAGTGGCCCATAGGAGTGTTGAAAGCAGTCTTCCACTCGTCCCCCTCCCTAATGCGCACAAGGTGGTAAGCGTTGCGCAAATCCAGTTTGGTGAAGATGGTGGCACCGTGCAGAGGGACAAACGCAGAGTCAATCAGAGGCAGTGGATACTTGTTCTTGACAGTTATGTTGTTTAGTCCCTGAAAATCAATACAAGGTCTGAGAGTGCCGTCTTTCTTTCCCACAAAGAAAAAACCTGCACCCACCGGAGAGGAAGATGGTCTAATGATCCCAGCCGCCAGAGAATCCCGGATGTATGTCTCCATGGCCTGCTGCTCCGGTCGGGAGAGATTGTAGAGCCTGCTGCTGGGAAGGGGAGCTCCAGACAAGAGTTCAATGGCACAATCATATGGCTGGTGAGGAGGTAGAGACAGAGCCTGTTGTTTACTGAATACCGGAGCTAAATCATGGTAAATTACAGGAACCGAGGACAAATCCGTGGGTTCCGGTAGAGGACAAGGTTCAGAGGCAGGAGTCAGAGCAGAGTGAAGACAGTTTGAATGACAGTATGAACTCCAGGAAACAATCTTGCTAGTGGACCAGTCCATCTGAGGATTATGAATCTTTAACCAAGGGAAACCCAGAACTAACGGCACATGAGGACAGTCAATGACATGGAAACTGATTACCTCTTGGTGATTTCCTGACAGGCGAAGAGACACAGGAACAGTTCTACGGTCCACCCTGGCCAGTGGCATCCCAGTGAGGGCTTTGGACTCCAGTGGGACATCGAGGGGCTCAGTCTCGATGCCCAGCTGCTGGCACACTGCACTGTCAATAAAACTCTCATCAGCCCCTGAATCAACGAGAGCAGAGAGAGGATATGACTGCCTACGCCACACGAGGGCGGCATCCAACTGAGAACGAACGGGGGGAGATGAACTAACTGCACGGCTCGCCAGTATTTCTCCCACTACTGACGAGCCGGCCCTTTTGCTGGACGAACAGGACAGGAGGCAAGAAAATGACCGGGCTGGCCACAATAGAAACAGGACTGGGAGTTAAGCCTACGGGCTCGTTCTTCAGGAGATAGGTGAACACGATCCACATGCATGGGTTCCGCCTCGGAGCTACTCTTGTATAGATTCGGGGGGGCTGGACGATGAGCTGAGGGCAGGACAGGTGGAACAGGCTCGACACGCCACAGAGAGACTTGGTCGGCTACTCCGATGGCTAATTTGATGGCCTCATCCAAGGAAGACAATTCCCCCCGGAGAGCGAGTTCCTTACCAATCTCCCTGTTAAGGCCGCTTTGGAAGGCTGATATAAGGGCGCTGTCATTCCAGCCAGACTCTACCGCAAGGCTTCTGAACTGATTAACAAACTCACGGACTGAGAGTCTCCCTTGACGGAGCCTTAACAGGCGCTGACCAGCTTGCTGCCCACGTACTGGGTGATCATAAGCTCGTTTCAGCTCTTCAGCGAAGGCAGCAAACGACATGGCCAGAGGGGAGCCTTGTTCGAAGAGGGCATTGAAAAGGTGTAACGGTGGGCCTTCCAACAAATTCACCAGGTAAGCTACTTTGGCGGCTTCATTGGTGTATCGAGTGGGCTGAGCGCTGAACGCTAACCGACACTGAGTAAGGAATTGACGACAGGAATTGGGGTCTCCGGAATATTTAGCTGGCGGAGGAATGTTTGGCTCTGGGGCTGAGGCTACAGGAGGGGCTGACTGACTAACCGAGGCTGGCTGTTGGCTAGCAGCAGGTGGAGACACAGTGGGGGCTGGTGCTGAGGCTAAATGCTCGTTAAGGGTCATCAGCGCAGTATTAACCTCCTGTAGCTGGTCCGAAAGACGTTGCAGGGACTGCTCATGATGGCCTAAACGCTGACCCTGAAGGGTAATTGCTTGTCTCATCGTTTCGTGCTCTGCAGAGTCCATAGTGGCCAGATTGTACTGTCACGGGTTTGAGGTTGGCGGACTCTTAAGGCAGAGACAACACGAGGAGGCAGCAGGACAGTTCAAACAATGGTTTAATGGAGGATCAGGTAAGGGGGCGTGGAGGAAGGAAAGGGGAGGCCAGGCTGGGCGGACTGTGGAGGGGGAGGACGAGGCTGGTCTGGAGAATGGAGGAGTCCGGGCTTGATAACTGGCCTGGGGAGTGGAGTAGTCCGGGCTTGACAGCTGGCTGGAGAGAGGGCAGGCTGGATGAAGGACTGAGTCTTCCAGAGCTGGAGCAGGTGGCAGGAGTCAGGACAGGATCTGAACACAGAAGCAAAAGTGAGTCACAGCAAAAATGCAGGACGGAACTGCAAAAACAGGCTAAATGGCTTGAAAGTGACTAACAGCATGAACTGAGTCGACAATCTGGCGGAGTCTGGAGGTTTGAGCCAGGCTTATGTAGTAGAGGAAGATTGGTGATGAGTTGCAGCTTGAGCAGGCCGGCTCCTGACTCCGCACACCTGACTCCAGCTCTGTAATCAGACCACACACACAAAGAGAGAGACTAGGAGGCAGAGGACATGACAAACACATTCTCTTTTACAATAACGACCTGCCAAAAAGACACAGAGGCACACACAAAATAGCAGCAATACAGATAAACAAATATAAACAGAGTTAAAACATTAGTAAAGACAGGCACAGACATAGCAATTAGTAGTAAAAGGACTTAACATACAGGCCAGACTTGACATACAGGCCAGACAAGACATAGTGCAGGGTTAGGACACAGGGGGCAGGGGTGTCAGGATAGTTGACATTTGCAGACGTGTGTTAAAAAAGGCTTCAATAGTCTGCCAAAGGCAGCCAAGTCAACAAACTGGCCCAGCAGTAGCGATTTATTAAGTCCATTCCAGGCTGATGCAGCAGCAGAGTGGAAGGCTTTGCTACCAAAGGAGTTGTTGGTTTTCACAAATCAAATACAGCAAAGGCAAAACAGCAGCTGATATAGACCTACAACAAAACACACATTAGTAAAAGGTCCTCAGCAACTCTGCAATTAGCAAAATTACCTCGGGTATGCATCATACCTTATTTACCACTAACTGAGTAATCAGTGCCTTAACAATGAGCTTTGGCTGAGCAGACTCCAGCGGTATTCATACATATACTGAAAAAAGATAAGGACCCGTATCTTTTTTCAAAATAGGTGAAATTATAGCTGTGTTTGAGTCTCTAGGAAAAATAACTACTTGCTATAGAAAAATGTATCATGTCTAATAGCAGTCATAGCAGACTACTTTTGTAGATGTCCAGAAGCTTATGCCATACCTAACCAAGAGGATAGAACAGTAGCTAAGAAACTGTTGAGGAATTTGTGTTGAGGCTAGAGGTTCCTCGTACAATACACAGTGATCAGGGGAGAACCTTTGAATAAAATATCTTTAAAAGGACATGTGTGACTTGTTACAGATGAATAAAACAAGAACTACTCCCTATAATCCTCAATCGGATGGATTAGCGGAAAGAAAAACCTTAGTCAGCATGCTATCAGTTTTTATGGAAGATACCAAAGCAGCTGGGATGAAATGCTCCCATATGTAATGATGCAGAAGCGGTGTCAAGTCCTCCATGGGGTTTACACCTTCACCTGAGGCAAGGGACTGAACTGTCTGGTTTTTTTTTTACACTGTACAAAAGGGAGTGGTCAGCAGCTTATCTCTCCTCCTCTGGCTATGTTAGGTTGCTTTATTTATTGGCTTGTTCACTTCACTTCGCTTGTTCCACTTGGATTCTCCTGAAGTCCCTCAGCAGTCAGATATAGGTGAGTCATAACAACTTTAATATGGTGATTACAATTTAGTTATAATTTGATGTTGTTTAGTTTATTTGTACAGTGTTAAAACTGTGTAGATACATAATTGGTGGGGGGGTCGGAACAAAATTGTAATTTAAAACAAATTTCCTGCATATCTACGGGGGGTAGATACATAATTGGTGGGGGGGTCAGCAAGAAATAGTAATTTAAAACAAATTTCCTGCATTTCTACTACACCACCTAACCTCTTGGATTAAGTCAAGAAACAGCAACCCTGTATAATGTTAAGCATGTTTTGCAAAGGCATACTAACCTAAAACCCTTTTATTGGGAATCATGAGAACGTTGACACAGAGCGTCCCCGTAACCATAGCAACTCACTCTCACTCCTGCCTGAGAGGAGAGGGAGAGACGCAGAGCCACTGACTGAGACTCTGAGCAGCATGCATGGGAATAAACTACAATATAACAGATTTGTGTATATTTCTTGCTGTTCAGATGGTCTGAATAACTCTCTGCTGCACTGTGCTGCTCTGTCTTCGCGCCGCAACGTTTATGAATTTGTTTTTCACTGCGTGAGAAAACGGACTTGTGGCGTCAGAGCGTGTGATAAATGTCAATTGCATGAGTCTCAAGGTCAATGCGTGAGAGTTGGCAGCCCTGTGAACTCGCTTGACATTATTATGTATGAAACTGCCAATCAGCTTTATTATCAAAGGTGCCGGAATGCCGTTGGGTTTTACTGACTGCTGCTGCTGAAGCACACCACAGTGGAATGATTCCTCTGGTCGCCAATTTGAAATAAAAATAAAAGAAAAAAGTATAATTGTGTGCGTCAAATTAACCTGACATGCCAGATGGTTTATTACACAGAACCATCTGGGAAGTCGTCCTTGGAAACTGTTTGGAAAAGTCCAGGCGCTTTCAAAAAATACTTGGCAGGTGATTGGATGAACCATCTGTCTATCACCGTCTATCACGGGCTAACTTCAACCAATCAGATCAACGAACCATATAAACAAACTCTTGCCGAAGCCGGTCGGTCGGGAGAAGAGCGAAAACATATTTTCCATCCAGAAAAGCCTTCAGTGCCGTTCTTTGCTCTACTTTCAATGGAGAAATACTCTGCAGTTCAGAAATAACTGATGTTACAGCAGCATCTACGCAGCCTCTTTAGGAGCCGCCATTGTTGTGAACGAACAGTCGCTTCTCGCTGTTGTCACACCTAAGCCCCGCCCCCAGCTGCCCTCACAGGACGCTGATTGGTCCGCACCGCTGTGGTTCGGCCACAAACTCAGAACCTGAAGCCTGGCAAGATGGATTCTCGCGTGATCGTGATCTCGCGAATCCAGCTGCCTCGCAAGGTAAGCGTCAAATGCCATCTTAGAATCAATTCAGATCAATCAATTCAGGCATTCAGGGGAATGTCTATCATGTTGGAGGTGGAAGACAAGACAGGCCAATATCTGATTTCTAACTAAATGCCAATATCAGCCCAATATATTTAAGGTCTGGAGGTGTAGGACTGGGCCGTGGTCTGGAGGTTTGGGGTGTAGGGAAGCGAGTGGAGGGAGTGTTGGAGGGGAATGACGTGTCATGGGAGTATTTTCATTCAACCGGAAGACACAGTGAGCATTAGAACCCTCTTATTCAATGGTGCCGAGATTACAAATAAACAGTCACAACAAAGGGGGATCGGGGGAGCGCATGTGTAGGCTCCCATATTCCAGTGTAAAACTGAATTAAGGTTAGGTGGTAATCTCCCATGGAGGGCTTTGTAAATAAACATATATTAATCCTGGTCTCTCCTGATAAAAAAGGGAGGCCAACCAAATTTATTGCCAGAGGCAGTTAGCATAAAGAAAGTATTCCTGAAACCTAAAGGCTGCAGGCATGTCTGAAAACAGCTGAGGCTCAAATTGATTTGTTTCGTGTATGTGAACGTACAGTATGTATGTGTATGTGTGTGCATGCTTATGCTGGGTGGTGGTTATGTGTATGCCTGATGTATGTAGTTTACCTTGCAAGGCAACTGGATTTGCGAGATCACGATCACGTGAGAATCCATCTTGCCAGGCTTCAAGTTCTGCGTTTGTGGCCGAACCACAGTGGTGCGGACCAATCAGCGTCCTGTGAGGTCAGCTGGGGGCGTGGCTTAGGTGTGGCGACAGCGAGAAGCGACTGTTCGTTCACAACAATGGCGGCTCCTAAAGAGGCTGCGTAGATGCTGCTGTAACATCAGTTATTTCTGAACTGGAGAGTATTTCTTCATTGAAAGAAGAGCAAAGAACGGCACTGAAGGCTTTTCTGGATGGAAAAGATGTTTTCGCTCTTCTCCCGACCGGCTTCGGCAAGAGTTTGTTTATATGGTTCGTTGATCTGATTGGTTGAAGTTAGCCTGTGATAGGCAGATGGTTCATCCAATCACCTGCCAAGTATTTTTTAAAGTGCCCGCCCTTTTCCAAACAGTTTCCAAGGACGACTTCCCAGATGGTTCTGTGTAACAAAGCATCTGGCGCGTCAGGTTAGTACGTAGTGCCATGAGAATGAAATGGATTTGCAGGCATGGAGCAGGCATTTCAAAACAGGATTTTAGATTCAAGTTGTGTTTCTCCCTCTGGCAGTTCAGAAGTCCCCCCCACCCACAGAGGTTTCTCATCATGTCGGACTCCAGCAGAAGTTTTGAAGATGTGCAGACGTTCCTTCGATATTACAAAACGACTGATCCAGAGAAGCAGATTAAATACTACAACATCTGGGCAGAGAAATATGAAAAGGTCAGTGTACAGAACCTCGTCCTTGTTGAGGTCTGATGGGGACTTCAGCCCTTCTACAGAGTCTTTTATTGTAGTTACTGCACAAATCTCTGATTAACCAGATCTGGCTCCATCATGAAGGTCCATTGGAGAACTGGCTGTTAGTAATGTCTCCATAACAGGGCAAGAAAAGGGGAGATAGCTGAAAAACATTGTTGTGGTGTAGCTGTAGCCCAGTGAACCTGAACACTTTGTGTCTGTCCTGCTTGTGACGTCAGCCAGCATATCTGGCAGGTAATAGATAATAGACTGGTGAGAAAGGTAAGGCAACTCAGACAATCTGACAAATACTACAGAGAAACACAGAATATATACTGTATATATGTAACACCTCCCGCTCCCAGGATGGTGTCGACAGTGAAGATGTCCTGCAACAGGACAATAAGTGAGACACTGGAATCGTGCTTTCTTTCGGTGTAGCTGCTCTCAACACAATAATTTATTAAACTTCCATTCACTTCAGTACAGTGTCTGTCAGTTTTCTTCCTTTGTCTAAAAAGTAGCTTTAACAAACGCAATATAAAATAACAAACTGAAATAAAAATACATAGGCTACTTATCAAATGCCTTCATAGCAAAATAAACAACAATTCACATTTGTCTTCCTACACCGATTACTATTTATTAATGGATTAATATTGCATTTGTAAATTCTTTTTATAATTCCTCTTTTTATTGCCCATTAAAATATCAAATAATTAATTACTTTGTAATTTAGTCTATTTATTCATAGATTAATAAATTAATTTGTAAACAAATGTATTAATGCCTATTTTTATTGTACAATTAGTTATTAATTAATGAAATGCTTTATTACTATTTCCGTGACACTTGTGGTCCTCCATAGATACCCACAATCAAGTCCACAGTCCAAACAGCACATCAGATCTCACACAGCACCCACTGGTGGCGACAGAAATTAGTGCACTTAAATGAAATAACCTGGAGGGTGTTTTTCTTTAGTGAGTTAGTCTGAGTTACTCTTTTTACATAAAAAAAAACAATATACACACACAAATATGTGACCATACATTCAGTGTGCATCACATATACACTGAGACTAATGAGAGATTGGGGAACAGCTGGCTGGGCGGGAAGGAGTCAAGGAGCTGATAGGCTGACAGAAGGCAGGTGAAGGCAGGCAAAAGTCACAGGACTAACTGGCTGATGGCAGACAGGTGTGCAGGTGCAGAAGGACGGAAACCAGTGGGCAAGGCAGGAACCACAGGGCCTGGGGAGATACAAGAGAACAGAGACACAGGGGAGGGAGAAGGAGAGGCAGGATGCAAGGGGAGGGGGATATGGGGGACCTCCCCCAGGATTCTTTTTTTAAATAAGCCATTTCCTGTAATTATATATATATATATATATATATATACAGTATATTTATATATTTGGGTTGTATACTGTGATTCTTCATTCTCAATGCTACATTAAAGAACCCAATACATTTAAAGAGATGCTATAAACAAGGGTTCGACCGATATGGGTTTTTGAAGGCCGATACCAATTCAGTATCTTTAAATTTTAAAATTACTATGCAAAAAAAAAACAACAAGAAAACTATTACTAGAGTAAATCCCCTTTTAATTAATTGTTTGAATAAACAAAGTGAACAAGAAAATATCGCAAATACAAAATAAAAGTGCCCTGCGAGATACTGTCAACAAAAGCTTTTTTATCTCTTCTTTTACCTTCAATGGTATTGTAAACAGTCTGAAGTCATATTTCTGACAAACATATGCAGACAAAGCATATACTGTATATGTCCTCATTTAATTTTTTTGAAAAGAATATAAACATTACTAAAATAATCTCTTTTAATTTATTTTAAATAAAACATTAAATAAATAAAATGTGCAAAGGCAATACCGCAAAATAAAAATGCCCTGAGACCTACTGTCAACAAAAAGCTTTGCCTCTGTTTTGTCAGGTAGTTAGTTGGCTCATATAGTTAGCACTCCACCTAGTGCCTGGTTTAAGGACTGCAGTCAAGTGAGCCATCTCTTGTTAAACCATGATCTTGCTAGCCTGGTTCCAGACTCCTGAATCGACCCGCCCACTCTTTAGATTTGGTCGAGCGATTCAGAGAGTCTGGTATTGCTCTATTCAACAGGGATTTCTCGATAGGAAAATGATCGGGCCAATCAGCGCCTTTGTGGGCGGGACTAAATTTTGAACTGTTCGTGAACCGGTTTTTCAGTGGCGTTTTGGCAGAATAATATTTGTTGAAATCATTCCTTAACCAACAGATTGTCTTTGCAAAGACATATTATTAGATATTTTTGTCAAAAACGACTGACATTCTTGGTAAATTTAGTAAATCCGGCCAGCATCAGTGAGACTAAAGTGAAGTCAGAGCGGCCAGATACGTCGGTCTCTAGTGATTGGTTCAGATACATCAGTCAATAGTGATTGTTTTGGGGAAAATCAACCCCCCCACACAGAAAACTGCTAACGAGGAGGAAATCTCAGCTGAATAAAGGAGTGGTAATGAAATGGCCATTCAGTCTGAATATCAGGCTATGGTCTTGCTATCCTCTTTATATTTTGTTGCGCTTCTAATCATGTCTTTACGGTATTTACCCTGCCTTGAGTCAAAATAACTTTATTGGTGAAATATGGTGGAACTACGCGGTTCCGCTCATGATAAGAGCTGATGATCCATCAAATGCGTTTTCTTTCTGGTTGAAAAACACTGGAATAATTGGCGGGACTGAAAATAGTTTTTTTAGAAAGGCTCTCTATCATGAGTGGGACCGCTTAGCTCCATCATATTGATAGCCAGCGCTGTACCGTTTACACATGAAGAAATGGCCGTGAAAAGGGCAACCAGCCTTTCCAACCAGACTTGCACATAAACATACAAAAAATATTGCTTGATTGAGGTTTTAGGGGTCACGTTAATGTTTATACCTAATGGTGTGGCTGCTGAGCTACTAAACTCACTGTAGTTTAGCCAGCCATCATTTAACTGTTAGTAAAGTGAGTGAATTAAACCCAACATTATATTCCTACCTGGACAGATTATTGTCAGGACTCGTGAGTTGAACTTCTATTGTATGTGAATGTTACAAAATGTTACATGTACATAAACAGATAAGAGTTCCTGTAAAACAGGAATAAGAATGAGACAGGCACAGTGCTTCTGCTCCGTGCAGCTCCGCTCAGCACAATCTTTGTTAACTGATATACAATGTACTGTATATATACAGTGTGTGTGTGTATATATACTGTATATACTATATTACTTTTCTGTTTATGTTTTACTTATCTGTTTTTCTATGTTACTTTCTTAATACAACCATCCATAATATCAAAAATAAAATCATAGTTACAATTTCTTTTGCTTCTGAATAAACATCTTCCATTCTGCCATTAACTAGCCTAATTCTGGGTTCAGTGTACTACTGCATTGTCTAATTCCCATTCAGTACAATAACGAAGTTGGTGTTCAGTTCACTAACTAAAAGGAAAACATAAATGTAGAATTTCTAGGTTCTCATGTGCTACTTTAATCAACCTCACTCATAGTGGAAAAAAAACTAGCACATTACTCAGTTCAATAAGAAGGCGTGAGCTGAAGGCTTCCAAAAATATAACTGTTCAAAACGCTCAAAATGTTTAGAAATATACATTCCAGTTGTAATAGCCATATTACCTTAATTTAAAACATTAACTTATACCAGGAAAAACATTCTCAAGCTCAAAAATGAAATGTTCTGGAGCCAAAACTAAAACGTTCTTACGATCTTACTTTGATCTCAAACAAAAGTTTTCCACCGGCGCCATATTGGGCCAACCATGCTTTCTTTACTTGATCACAACAACACAAAAATGTATTATCGCCCTAACAGAATCGATCTCACATATAAATCAAAACATTAAACAACAAGTTTATGTATTTATATGTTTTAACACTTCACAAACAGGAAAAAGAATGAGACCGGCACAGTGCTTCTGTTCTGTGAAGCTCCTCTCAGCAGAATGAGGAGGCAAGAAGAGTCTGTACTGCAACACTGAAACACTCCAAGTGTATTATAAATATGCCTTGTAGTTTCACAAGAGACAATAATTGACCATTATGGCTCGTAATAAAACATTCATTTCTTAGCAAGAAAAATATTACATAAACATATTCCCAAAGAAAACAAAATCATAAAGAATATAGCATAAATTGTGACACATTTGGGCGTCACATAAAACTTAAAGCAATATTCCACTCAGTTTTAACATGGGGGGTTATTCGGCACTTGACCGCCATGAAAACCAGAATATAAACTACTCACCAAGATCTGAGGGGTATTCCAGAAAGACGGTTTAAGAAATCGTAAACTAAATTCTGAATTCTGACTTGAGTGAGCTAGACACGGCATAGCGGGAATTTCCAGTTCCAGAACAACTGATTCCAATTTCAGTGATCGGGCTTGAACAACTCCGGATAGGTTGAGACTGAACTAAGCGCGGTCACAGTGAATTTATAAAGCCATCAAAATAGGATTAATCATGGATTCAGAGGGTGACAAGCAGAGCAGAGCGTAGTATATCGCTCCAGCTGAACAAGAAATATTACTGACACCTTAGTGAATTTCAGTATATTTAAAAAAAAAAAAAAAAAAAAAAAAACAACAACAGCAACAGTTGCGAGACTTGACATGACAAAAAATTGTAGATAGAGTTAATGCGTGAGTTAACTATCAAGTTTAATGCCTGTTTTAGTCATTCAACATTTAACAGACCTATATGTAAACTATTGTTTAATTAATAGGAAGGACATTTTGTCTGAATTGTACACTCTTCATGACTTTTTTCCCACGTCGCAGCCGAGGGCGTCACAAGGCAAATTCAGGTCAGTCAGTCAGGTAACGCTTAGTGAGATGAGGCGCTTCGTCAGTTGGCCTCTAGAGGGCGTCTCTGACTGTGAGATGCAGTGTTTCCCATACAGAGGCACAAGTTGGTCAGTGTATAGAAATGGATCTAAATTGATCTCTAATGCGCGCATCACGTCATGTTTGTCATTTGGAGATGCGCAGACCAGCGGCATTGTGCTCAATCCACAGAGTCTCTGCTGTGAAAACAAAAGTGAAACTTGACATTCCACTTGACATTTGCTCCAAACTCTCTTGTGTTAGTAACAGATTTTTTAGACAGTAACCCATCTTCTGCTGCCCTACAAACTTTAACAGTAGGTAAAGTTATTGCCTTGTGGTATTTAAGTAACGTTATGGAACTAGGTAATTGAACCATGTCGCAATGCTTCAGGGCATAGAATTGAACACAAGCGCCATGGTCACAGGATCTGTGCTTCTTTTATTGATTTACTTAATTTACTTAAAAACAGTATAAGAACATCATTCAAACTCGTAGGATTTTATTTGCTTATAACTACTTCATTTTCTTAGCCTAGGCCTAAATGTAGGGCTAGGCTTATTTGACTTCCACTCTGTACCTAAAGGTCTGGGTCCTACCAGCTCTTACATCAGCAGAGGAGCTGGCGCTCTCTGAACAGTGGTAGACAGGTAATTGATGGCATGAGCTCATCAGAGCCAACTACCCCCAGGACACATGCGTCTACATAAAGCAGAGGTGGGAGTAAGTCACACATGTGCAAGTCACAAGCAAGTCTCAAGTCTTAAACTTCAAGTCTCAAGCAAGTCCCAAGTCACTGTGGTGAGAATCAAGCAAGTCAAGTCAAGTCCCTGCTGTAAGTCAAGCAAGACAAGTCAAGTCATTGCTCAGGTCAAGCAAGTCACAAGTCAAGTCATACGAAATTCTGATGATCTACCCCAGTTTCCACATTTAAATCAGTTAAAAGACAGCGGTCATGAAAAGTTGAGTTTTATTTTCAACATTAACGAAAACTGTTGCAGCCTGCTACATCTTATAGATCTTACTGATATTTAACATTTTGTGGCAATCAATAACAAGCCTCCTAAATGAACAACAATGGAGAGTGGGGCTCTGAAATTACAATATAGCCCTATAGCTCTAAAGGGCTCTAAAGTGAAAACAGAAGTACGAAACAAAAAATTTAGTAACTTCTCAATATCATCTGTCTCAAGTCTAAGTCAAGTCTCAAGTCATGAATACCAAGTCAAAGTCAAGTCGAGTCTTTTATCAGTGTTAGTCAAGCAAGTCTCAAGTCCTCAAATTTGCGACTTGAGTCTGACTCGAGTCAAGTCATGTGACTCGAGTCCCCCACCTCTGACATAAAGGGTATAAGTCTAGATTTACTCTGATCTCGGTTTTTGGAACAGAAAATCCTGTATTTCAGTGAATTCTAAGTTAATAAATCTGGATAATTTGCCAATCCTGCTTTCTGGAATCGCCCTCAGATGCTGGGACGAGTTTGTAATGTTTGTAGTGTTTGAATGTAGCAGCAGCAGGATCTGTTGTGTGTTCAATGTCAGTTTTCTTTCAGATGAATGAAATCCGAACACTACAAACTCGTCCAGCTGCATCTGATCTTGGTGAGGAGATTATATTCTGGTTTTCATGGCGGTCAAGAGCCAAATAACCCCCATGTCAAAACTAAGTGGAGTTTAACCTACTCCAGAAGACGTAGACATAGACATTACTAAAGTTTCACTTTTAAACCCTATAGAGCTTCATTTTAGCCTAGACGTCTATAACCATTTATACAACATTTAGATGAAAAAAATAAAGCATTACCTATACATATGGACTTCTCTGATGCATATTTTTGATATTTACAGCCATCCATGCATTGTTGGCTGGACCGCAACAGCGGGGCCAGCCCTACAAACGCGAATGTCTGTCACTGACTCACTGAGTGACTCACTGACTGACTGAGTGAGGAAGTTACACCATTGGTCGGCTGTGGCACGTGGCACATCATAGGATCACAGAGCCAGAAATTTAAGTTTCGTTTTCTCCGCTGAGATCAGGAGCCCGTTTCTCCCACACAGTCAGCAGGCTGACCAATATCATGCATGTAAGCTGAAGCTAAAGTAGAATCTATACAATTATATCATATCACCGTTTATTTCGATGCATATGTGCGAGCTCAGTCCACCGGCTGAGAGAGAGACACAAACAAGCATGGAGGTTTCATCACGCTGAGGGCTTACTGCTGACCTTCCCGAAGTTTCCCGGGGCCACGGTTCCAGCCGGTGCCTCTAGCTGGGCGCCGATTTGTTCCCGGTGATCCGGTCGAGATTTCGGCAGGGGGCCCGATGACGATGAGTCACCAGGTGTCCTGCGAACAGCGTTTTCGGCAGCGATGGGTAACAGAGCGCCTGGCGCTTGGATCGGGAGGATCGATGCGGGCCGTGGGTGCGGTGGAGACGACAGCGGTGGAGAGAGAGACGGGACGCGCTGGAACGATCAGGATGGATGTATGGACTATTATTCTGTATTAGCAGTCTACAGCGGAGTTAGTTACACCATTGGTCGGCCGTGGCACGTGGCACATCCATACACGGTATATACAGCCATATACTAGGTTTTGACCTAGTCTTATTTAGTAATGTGTTTACTGCATAGTGTAAAACTAGAGTGTACATTCCCAAAAAGATCCTGGGCTATATGAGAGCTAAAGCATAAACACAACGTTGAATCGACGTCTACTGCTCCTTGGGAAGCTTCATCCTCTCTGTCATCGAAAACTGGTCCACCAAAAGAGCGATGTCTTTGGTTGAAAAATCTGGTAGATATCAATAAAGGCGAAAATACTGGAGGTGTGTCTTCCATGGACGTAGTCTTCTCATTAGGGACGTTTGCGAAAAATCGATGATCGATTTATTGTTTGTTATAACTTATGTATCATGTTGATTAACCATAACAACGTAACTTTTTGAATTGCGTCATCGCAGCCAGTCCAACCACGCAAATGACCATGAAACCAACGTGGAGAGCAACTTGCAAGAAATCCCATGCTACTAGGGCGAATCTGGTGGAAACTTGTGGAAAGCCTAGCAAGTACGATTCCCGAGGCGGACAGCACTAATGCAGAGGGCTCTTTGTCCAATCAGAGCGCGCCGTCTCTGCCGCTGGGCTGACGGTGTACAGACAGCTCGTATGTGGTGCGTTATTCTGGAGCATTTGGACATGCTGATCTTTATAAATAAAATGTTTCAAGGCAACAGGCCTAAAACAGTTTAACCCCAGCCGATGGTCAACAATAGGCCATGTTTGTTAGAAGTACAAAACCCCACTCAAAAGAAGATTGGGGGTGCAGCCTTTTTTAACTCTGCTCCTAAACTGTGGAACACCCTGCCAAAGAATATTAGAGAGGCTCTGTAAGCATTTTCAAACGACTGCTAAAAACTTCTCTTTTCAGCTTAGCTTTTAAATAGCCTTCATTTTAACTGTTTCTGTTCAGGATCCCAACAGAGCTGACACGGGCAAGTACGAATTGTCATTGGTCTTGTCCAGGTAATGCTTACTTGCGCATCAGTGAACACTATATGTGGGGGGGGCAGAGGTTTACCCTGTATGATTCTCATCCATCTGTGGATGGTGAGGTTTTTGACCAAGAGGAGAATCTATGATTCTCGTCTGCCTTAGGCAGTGAGATCTGACGTAAATATCAGATCAAGAGTAGAATCAGGAAGGACAGTAGTTGGGTCATCTCCAGCCAGTGGATTTGTCATCTATGAAGGTTAAAAAACAAATTTAGCCCCCATGCCCCTCGCGAAAATGCGGGCTAACTTTTTGAGAGCCCGAAATCCAAAATGGCTACCATCGGTCATGTTGGAAATTATCTTTTCAATGGTTTGGCCTACAATGCTGCACAGTACATGGTTTCTGGGACTTTTTGGGTCGAGGAATTCATAATTGATGTCGTTTTGATGATTTGACCTATTTTTGACCTTCAAATCCAAGATGGACGCCGATTTTCAGCTCCAAAAGGCCAATTTTTCTATGTCGTCGTAGAGCCTTCATATTCGGCTCTAATGAAAGCTCTGCTCATGCTGAGTTGAGTTATAAACAGTAAAATAACATGTAAGTACACAGAGGTCATCTCAGAGGTCAAAAAGGTCAACGTTTGTGGTTCATGAGAAACGAACCTTCGCTCTCTATGGTCACTAATTTCTGAATGAATTCAATTGAATTGAATGATAAAGGTGTTTACTGGAATACATTGGCATACATTTGTACATCAATATCCACTTTATGGCAGTACAAGGTATTTAACAAGGAATTTAACAAGGTATTTAAACTGAATTTGCAACTTTACAATGATTAGGACTTGGACCGCTACTCTTCATCTGAATCTGTTGATTCTCCACACTCACTCCTCTCATCATCGCTACTACTCTCATCTGAACAGTCATGAAGTGTGAGCTGCTGGGGCAAGGGGGTAAGGGTGTGACGCACTGGTCGGCACTTCCCATTCACGAGTTCCCAGCCATGACCAATGGGAGAGTATTTGTTGTGTTCTTTTATCTTTCTATTTTACTTGATTTGTTTCTTTTATATGAATTGTATCTTTTTATCTGTCTTTTATCTGCCTTCTATTCATGTAAAGCACTTTGAGCTGCATGTTGTGTATGAAAGGTGCTATATAAACTCCTTTGGAGTTTGGAAATGGATGCTAACAAACATCGATAATCCGCACACAGAACACAAAATGGAACACTGACCAACCTAACCCACTCTCAACAACAGTTGTTAGCTAGCTAGCTAAACGTTAGGTCACATAACTTTTTGCCTTTCACCTCTAGTAGTTACACAGTTACAGTCTTCAGAGAAACAAACCTGTACTGTTTTTTTTTTTTTTTCTTTGCCCATAAATTGTGCAACGTTAGCTGGCGTTTCATGGTTCAAACAATATGCTGCTGTCACTCCATTCACGATCGCATCATCCCATGTCTGTGTTGTATGTAGTGCAGACTAGTTTCAGTGAGATTGGGAATAGGCCTATACCACTTGGGTTGGAAAGGGGGTGTAGCAATCCAAATGCAACTATGCTCTCTAAATGAAGACAGAGCAGATATTTTACTTTGTTAATTTATTTAAGACTGAACATGGGAATAAATGACCTAACATAAGTGACATTTTTGCTGTGCATGTTCTCCCCATTGAGCTCTCCACGGCATTATGTCAGAACAGCCTTCAATGGAAATTCCCAGAAAAGATGGGGGGTGGAAACTGAAAGAAAAACTTTGAGGTTTCATCTGTCTGAGGCTCAGAATGAGTATTGCTAAAGTTGTCAGGTTTGAATTGAGGATAACACATTTCACTTTTTTAACAGGATGCGCCTCTCTTTGGCTACAACGCACCGACTCTGGCACTAAATTGCCTGTTGTCCAATTTCCCTGGAAGTCGTGAGGCGGCTCTGGTTTTGGATGTTGCCTGCGGGACTGGACTGATTGCTAAACTGGTAAGCCTGCAGCCAAGACTCTTTCTCTGCCAGTTCTGAATCCAGTGCTCTAATGTTGATTTCTCTCTCTTTCTCTTGAGATGTTTTAAGAAGCTCCTGCAGCTTCCCGAAACAGTTCATATTTCTTTATCATTTGTTTTCTGGGTTTGATTTTCAAACAAAATAGCATGTAAATGCAATGCTGGTCAGCAGCTGACTGGATGTCCTGGATGTCGGACTTTCCCACTAACTCATGAATGCAGCATAATATGGCCAAAAAATTTAAATAATCTAATGGCAGAAATCCACAATCCGGATCATCACTAAAATCAAATCAACTGATCCTTGGGCCAAGAGCGATCTGTCAAATTTGTTCAGAACATTTTGAGACATCTTGCTAACAAGCAAACAGAAAGGAGTGAGAACATAACTTCCTAACTAGACGGCACTCAGTAGAGCACATACCTCTGCCAACACTATGCAAATGTCAATATATGCCAGTTCCACATGTTGGACTTTCACCAAAAGTTAATAATTTCTTCCATGCAAGATTACCAATTCAGGAGTGGCCAATCAGCACTATATCTGTTCAGTGGCCATTAGGGCCACATTAGGTAACAACTTTGTTGCAAGTAAAAAAAATCAATTAATAGTCAGTTCTAGTAGAAGCAAGCCTAAAAAGTGTGTGTTAATGTGATGTGTGTTGTTTCTCTGCTGTGTGTAGATGAGCGAACTCGGCTTCAGACACTTTGTGGGAGTGGACGGCAGTAAAGGCATGCTGGAGCAGGCTGCTGAGACCGGCCTCTACCAGGACCTCAGACCGGCCTTACTGGGAACCCAACCGCTGCCTGCACAGGCTGGTACAGTAGAGTCATATCAACTCTGACATTCAGCTTTCTGATCATATCACATTACAGGCAATGATGATTAGGGTTCAGGGTTCAAGGGTTTCTGTATGTGGAGGGTTCAAGGGATGTAGTGGAGGGTAATCCCACCTAAATTCAGCTTGTCCACCTTTTTACTAACAGAATAGAGTTTAACACTTGACATAAATATTTGACATACAGTAAATTCATAGTATACATCATAGTAAATTGTATCAAATTGATGTGACTTTGATGAGGTTAGAGTCATTTAAAACAAAACCATAGATGAACTAGATGTCCCTCGGTGGAGCCAAGGCTGTGCCAACTGTGCAATTGTCAAGACCAGTTGTCAGTTCCACACGTTGGATTTTCACCAAAGTGAATAATTTGTTCCATGCCCCGATTTTAATTTGCCAATTTTAATCATTTTAGCTGATTATCTCAACACCACATGGCCAATCAGCTCTATATCTGTTTCCATTAGGTTTAGGTTTGCCTCTTGTTCTGTCTGCTGAAGGGCCACAAAGTTTGATGGTGTTACTTGAATCCGTTACGTGCCTTTTTGTGAGAAGCCACGCCCACTGCCACGCCCCCCTTGGCCAAGTGGTATGACACGTTCAGTTCTTCCTTGTCCCATGACCAATCCTTCCACAAAGTTTTGTGCAAATCCATTGATAACTTTTTGAGAAATCCTGCTAACAGACAAACAGACAGAAAGAACGGGGCAAACACTAAAATGTAATACCCATACATGATATATCTGTTTTGGAGCTGCTGATAGCCGATACTTTGTGGCGATATTCAGGATCTTCAGATTTGACCATTTTCGTGCCCACAAAATGACAGGGATTCAGTGTTTCCCCCATTTTGTTTCTTGTCAGGATGGAAAAGGAGAAGCCTTGGAAACAGCAATTAGACCATGGGACACTAAACTTCTCCACTGAAACACACTAATTCAGTTCTTTTAGGGTTAGCAGCTCTGAGGCAGGTTTCATTGTAGATTTCACAGTCTGTTGAGGAAAATCTTTATTTCTCTGTTTAGTCATCTGATATAAATAGAATTATATAACAATGACTAGCAGGGGTCCACGAGGAACCTCCATCATATCAGAGGTGGATGACGCTGACTGGCCGATATTGAATCTTTAATAAATGGTGAATATCGACCCTATATAATCGGTCTAACCCTAATAATGATTGTTGATGATGATTTTGTTTGTGAAGGATAAAGTGTGTATAAAGAGACTGGAGGAAACTGGAAACATCTGCTTTTTATTTTCTTTTGGTCAAACTCCTCTTGTTGTTCTCCTTCTCCTCCTGTCCTGGTTCAGACATGTTTGATGTGGTGATAATGGTCGGTGCTTTGGGTGTTGGCTTCGTACCGGTCAGCGTTGTCAGGGAGCTTTGCCAAGCCACCAAACCAGGTAACTAAGACTAGTAATATTCTAATGTCAGTAAATAATGTTTGTGTGTTTTAGACGTGACTAGGGTTCAGATTTGATGTCAACATGAATGACACCGATAAATGCTATGAAATGCTACACCCTTCCCTGGGTGTTAATTGTGTTGGCAATTAACTCTATAATTCTATAGCTTACTACACCCATAAATGCTATTAAAGGACATTTCCACCCTCAGATCATCTTCCGCTGTTCGATTTAATCAGTCTGTGATCAATACATAACACAATACTGTGTTCAATACATTCCAGGAGTTTAGTGATAACGTTTCCCTCAACCTGCCTCGTCTACTTCTACTTCAGTTAGTGATTTCCTGCATTTCCCAGAATGCCTTTCAACAACCACCAGAGAACGGGCATGAACTTGAGTAAAGTCAGTAAATATTTTACAATGATATATTACAATATATTCATCAATATGTTTTTTACTTCATTGTGACGGGTCTACCCCGAGGTCTCCTCCCAGTAGGTCGTGCCTGAAACACCTGGGTGGGTGGGGTGGGGGGGGGGGGGGGGGGGGGAGGGGGGGGGGGTTTCCTCGATACCAAGGTCCTCTCAGCTTGCTGAACCCTATCGAGCAGACTGAGGCCAGACAGGCTGCAGAGAAACCTCATCGCAGCTGCTTGCATCTGTGATCTCATTCTCTTGGTCACTACCTAACCTTTGTGACCATAGTGAGGGTCAGAACAAAGATGGGCCGGTAAATCAAGAGCTTTGCTTTGTGGCTCAGCTCTCTCTTCACCACCACGGTCCGATACAACACCTGCATTACTGCAGCCAATGCACCTAACCCGCGGCCAATCTCACAATCCGTCTTACCCTAGTTATTAGCAATAGCGCTAGCACTAGCTGTTGTTGCCAGTTGTGCAGAATGCAACAGCACTCTCAATTTGCATTCTTGTATCCTCCATGATGTGTTTAATGTAATATCTAATGGCTGATGCATGATTCCAAACAAAAGAACGCAAGGATGGAGGATGGATAAAAATCCCAGAAGTTTAATCGCCAACCAAGGATGAATCAGATGGGGTGATTATTGAATCCAAGAATGCCAAGTCGAAACTTGTGACCTTGTGAAAGTTCTTCCCAACTTGTCTTGGAGAGAACAACAGTAAGCTTAGAGACGCTTCCTTACAGTTTCAGATGGGCCGTGTGCTTCCTGTTGCGAGGATTCAATTAAGACACAGCTGTTCATTTTCCCAGCTGTTTCAGCTGGCTCTGTACTGTAGAGCACTGCTCGGATGTGATGCATCATTGTCGCAATGAATCTTAGGTCTTTCCATTTGTTCAAGTCACCATCCAATGCTTCCTCGATTGGTTAGGTATTACGTAAAGCGTGTTATGGAGGACACAAGAACACATATTGACAGAACCCTGGTGACTTATTCCAATAAGAACAAATGGGAAGCCCCAAGATTCATTGCGAGAATGACGAATCACTTCCAGACAGCGCTATGAGTATAAGTTTGTTCTCTCTACAACGTGTGAACAACTTTCTCCAAAGGGACAAAAGTATTGAAGTGTCTGTTCTCTCCAGGAGGCTTCGTTTGCATGACGAGAGGCGACCACAGGGTGGAGTCCACATACCAGTTCAAGGCTGATCTGGAGAAGGAGTTTCAGCTGATGGAGGAGGAGGGACTCTGGACGTGTGTAGAGGCCAAGGAGACGGACAAATATATGAGAAATGTGTATGACATTAATATGAGAGACATGAGAGATGTGCAGGAGGAAGAATACATCAGTGGGAGTGTGTACCTGTACAGGAAGTCCATCAAATAACCAATAAAAAAGCTACAAGTTTGATTTGGAAAATGGTGGGAACACAAATTGGTGGGGTATCTGGGGGTCTTTTTGGCATTTTTTACTCACATTTCCTGCAATTCTACACAATAATATACACGTATACATAAATTATTACTTTTTATTTTTGCCAACCAGAGAAATTATTCCAGTGTGGTGTGGGAGCATTATACTAAACAGCTTCAGCAGCGGCAGACTGTAAAACCTGCCTCATCCTGTCTGACTGAAAACTGACTGAAGCAATAAATAAAGGAGCCAAATGTAGCAGGAGGAGGAGAGATAAGCTGCTGACTGCCGGTTGGCTGAAGCAGCAGAAACCCTATAACCCTATAAGATAAGATAAGCCATAAGCCAAGTTGGGTTGGAAGTTTGGATTATGACTTCCGTATCTCATAATTATATGACGCCATCTCCGTTTTTTTTTCTTTGGTGAATGCAATACGTTTCCGTATGTTAGACCTGTTTGTGTTTGACTTTTTGAAAGGAATGTCAGTATGTTGGGTACAGACTGATCTCACAGAAAAACGTCAAATGAACTCATGACTTGTTAACAGCAAATTACGTGTTGGTGGAACGTAAAGTGCTAAATTTACGTATTCCCAGCATTTTAATTTTTAACGAACATTTTTCTTATGTAACCATGACCAAGCCCTTTCCCTAACCTTAACCATGTTGTTTTAGTTGCCTAACCATAACCTTAAGTCAAACCTTAACCAAACTTGTTTTACTTGCCTCAACTTAACCGATGCACACAAGGAAAAACTCCCATGAAATTCTTTTTTGAAGAAACCTTGGGTGGGCTGAGGCAAAGAGGGATCACCCCCCCAGTCAACACTGAGGCACAGTGGCAGTGCAGTGATGATGCAATAACAGAACAACAGTCCAACAACTGGACAATAACTACAGTGTCTTGTGGTTAGAGGTTTGACTCTCACTTCAACACATCAACCCAGTCTGATGTCTCCAAGTGTGTAGCGTGTGGAGACTGTTATGTTACCTATGATAACTTTAACTGTGTTGCTTTACCACTGAGTCCCCATTCATTGTCAATGCCGCCCCCTAGCGGCACAAAGTCAATGTTACAGTGTGACTAACTAACTAACTAACAGACGGAGACCGATCCATAGTCCCCCCTTTGGTGGGGGACAATAAAACTGAAAAAATACACTGTAACTATGGCAACAGCTGGCTGGTGACGTGCCATGTCAATAGGAAGCAATGACAGAGGGAAGTGCGTCCCAGAGCTGCTGCTGCAAGACCTTCACCCTCTGGCCTCGGTCCCTCCTGTGAGCAGCCCGTCTGATGCAACACTAACACTTCTAACTGAGTGTCACTCAAAATGAACGGGTAGCTGCGGTGTGAATGTGTGTGTCTGGGTGGTTGGGGTGTGTGTGTGTGTGTGTGTGTGTGTGTGTGTGTGTGTCTATAGCTATGGCTGCAGTGTGTGTGTGTGGCCGTCTATCTAGATAGAGATAGAGAGCTGTGTGTGTGTGTGTGTGTGTGTGTGTGTGTGTGTGTGTGTGGTCGGTGAGAGCGGCCCCACCTGCTCCACTGCTCTCTGAACATTCCGTCAGTGATTGTGTATGTGGTTTTAATTTGCGATTAAACGTAAATAGCGCAAAAAGTAAAAGTCGGATCAAAAAGTTGAATACAAGCATAAATCTGCGTATCATATGATGCAAGAAGCAACAGAGTTTCTAGTGTGAGAGGAGATAGCGCACCAATTTTGGGGGGGGGGGACATTTCTTTTTGCGGAATAATAATAAAAAGAAGCGGAATAAATAATGGAAATTTATAACTAATTAACCCTCTAGACCCCATAGCGCTCGAGAGCCTGTTCTATATTTCACTGTAGCGTCCAAGAGCGCCCCGTCATTTTTAAATCGTTTAAAATGTACCAAAAACAGAAAATCAAGTCATGAGCTTTGTTTTATAAATACTTGAAGTTGTCATCGATGAACCCGTACCGGAAAATACATATGGTGACACTGAGATGTTTGATGTTTTCCCTGGTTTAGCCTAATTGTCCTCCGCCGGTAGATCTAAAAATGTCTTCACCGGCTAAGCGTCACGCTGTTAAAACCTTCTGGAAGCTGTCAGATGCTGTGAGACTGAACCTGACCCGCCGGGTGGAGTGGAAAGTTACCATCAAAATCGCTTGTTCTTGTTTGAGACACAAGATCAGCTTCACTGAACAGCTGTTTTCTGCCCAAGAGTCGGTAGGAGGACTGACCGGGTTGCAGCGACTTTTCTCCATATAAGTTTGGCAACTTTTTCCATATTTGTTTGGCAACTAATTTATTATCGTCTGATCTTATTATATTACTGCAAGGTTTTGTATGTAGCTATTTACCTACCGTTAGCCAAGATAAGAAGGTTTGTTTTGTTGTTGTCATACTGTGAATGTTGACACTGAAGTAAGGAGACACTCTGAATCGCTTTGTCTTGTATTTGTTACCAAATTAATCAGAATCAGAAATACTTTATTGATCCCCGAGGGGAAACTGGGTTACATTGCAGCTGCTCACATTGTAGAAGTGAATATATATAAGCGTAGAGAAATTATAAGAAATTATAAGAAAAATAGAAATACGAAAGTAAGAAATATGTAAAATATGTGCATTATACTACAATATATAACAATGAGAATAAAAATAATAATAATAATATAGAAATAAGAGAAATAAGAATTCTGTACAATATGCATCATACTCCCAATATATACATACACCAGTGTAAATAATTAAATAATTAATAAGTATTGCACAGTTGAATTATTGCAGTTGAATTATTGCACAGAAAAATTGGTATTGCACAGTTAGATATAAGTTATAAGTTATGGGTTATAAAGAGGAAGTTGTGTTTTTTTTTTTAAATGGAAACACTTGTGATTGTCAGTTTCTTTTTATGTTTGAGATAGAGCTGTTTGTTTGGAATAAGAAAGAAAATGCTGAGGGTCTAAATTTAGTAATTTCAGTGGAGCAATGCAACAATATCGACACGTCAACACAAAACCAAGAGTTGGTCAATGTATAGAAATTGTGCGTATCACATCATGTCTGTCATACTGTCCCTGTTCACCATTGGATTCCACTGAACACACTGCTGTCACTGTAGGTAAGGACAAGTGATTAACCCTGTAAACACGGATCGGCCACCCGCGGCCTAATTTGCATCATGCTGTTTAGATGGCTCTAAAATCGAAACCATAATAGCTAGCATCATACCTATTTTTCCATCTGAAAGCTAAGGCTTCTGTCTTCACTGCAAGCCCAAACGCACATGTTTTTTTCACTGTTTAAACGAACTGCGTAAAGTTGTAAAGTTGTAAAGTTGTACGTCAAGTTACGAGGTAAAATCTATTGAGTTGCGGATAAGGTATATTCTAGAGGCTCAAAACATTCCTTTTCTCTGTGGCCTTCTGCTAAATCATCTGTATGTAGATGTAACAGGTGTTATCTTTATTTATTTATTTTATTTATGTTTTACCTATTTTATGCAAAATTATTCATAAATTGGCATCACGAACAGGATCCCAACAGGAGTCTAGAGGAACTCTGGTGAGTAGTTTATCCGCTCTGATGGGATCCTCAAACCTGTACTGAGAATTGAAGGATTTCTTAAAGTTTATAATTGTAATTGTTTAGCTGATCTGTGTGTTGTTCTACAGGAACATTTACACGTCCTATAGGGGCTGTGGGGCCTGCCTGTAGGGTAAGACCACTGGAAAGACTCTAGGCTCTTTCAAAGAATCCTTCAATGTCTCATCTAAACTGATTTCCTTTTGAGAGGAAAAATTGAGGGAGTCACTCTCAGATAAGTTCTACTGGCTGACCAGAGGTGTCACCAGTGTGTGAGTGACTGCTCAACATCTTTCTTTCTTTTCATTTTTAATGTCATTTTATGTATTTTTTTCTGTTTTATGTGAAGCACATTGTATTTGCCTTGTGTATGAAATGTGCTATATAAATAAAGTTTGCCTTGCCTTGCCTAGAGATCAAATATTGCATCCGTTTCCGTATATGTCATTGATGACGTCATCACGCTGTACTACGCCCGCGTCACGATTTGATGACGTCAATATGCTCGAGATTCCGGCACTTCCAAGCCGGATGTTTAGGGTGCGCATGTGCCGGATGTCTGACCGAGGAGCGAGCCTGACTGCTCCTGCCGCCGACCCTCCCGCCCCGGCCAGGAGGATCACCGATGTCTGGCCAACGGCTAATGTTTCCTCTCAGGGGCAGAGAGGAAACGGAGAGCGGGCGGCTGTCTTCCAAACACCGGTCGTCCTCGTCGCCAGGGTGGGAGGGGAGGGCAAAGTGCAAAAACGCCTTTACACTCATGTTCATGTTCCTTACATTTACAATTGCTTTGGATAAATATGTTTGGTGTGTTTATTTAGCAACATTTGGTAAAAAAAACATGTCCGATTTTTGTAATTTTTTAATATATGACACAATTTCAATAATTTTTCCAGTTATTATGGTTTATTGATTTACATAGCCTTTTAGCTTGGGTTGTGCAGAATTTAGGGATATGAAACATTTGAAGATACTCAAAAAAATGACACCACAGTAAACAAAAATACCAATATAGGTTCTGGCGGACCATTTCTATAGTATAGAGTATAAAGGGTTAAAGTAATTAAACCCCCGCCACCAACCACCAGCACAAGAAAATTGTCAACCTGTGGGAAACACTGGATTTGATTTGGTTGTTTATACAGAATACAGTATATGTAGTTGGCAACACAAAATAGGTATCTAATTGCAATTATGTTAATCAAATTTATAATTACAATTACAATATTAAGGGAATTAATCAGCAATTATCATTTTTGTGATAATCATGCAGCCCTATGTTCTGTGACACCTCTGTTAATCCAGTTTGCCCATCTCATGTACTGACAATGCTATTGACAGCATGCCTGTAATAGTGAAGGACTTTCTCTTTGAAGTAATCTGACTATTCATGAAGAAAATAATGCTCCTCATCTTACCCTGTGTCCTTTTACATCATCTGAAGTTTTAACACATTTTAATTATACATTTGAAGTTCAAAAACACACTTATTGCTATGGACTCAAAGAAATCAACTGGGGAGAATAGCTATATATATATACACTATATATTTATATACATATATATATATACACATATACACAGTACTGTGCAAAAGTCTTAGGCATATGTCAAAGAAATCCATAAAGCGAAGATGCTTTCAAAACTAATGAAATGAAAAGTTTCTGAATATCAAAAATTTACAATAAACAGCAGTCTACTGACACACTAATGCAGAAAACAAATAAACATCTAAGACTTCTAAGAAATTTATATAAAAATCTAGGTTGTCTAAGACTTTTGCACAGTACTATATATAAGCAATATTTCTCAAATGGAAGTAGCAGGATTTGATTGGATTGTTTACCCACCCTTTTCCAAATTAAACATATACCCTTTATCCAGGTTATCCGAGGGACTTCCTGTACAGGTACACACACCCACTGAGATATTCCGCAGTCAGCATATCTTTCGCACCTCTCTTAATATCCATCAGGAATTTGTCCGTCTCCTTGCTCTCCACTCGAGTCCAGAGTCCCTCCTCCTCCATCAGCTGAAACTCTCTCTCCAGATCAGCCTTGAACTGGTATGTGGACTCCTCCGCCCTGTAGTCGCCTCTTGTCATGCAAACAAAGCCTCCTGGAGAGAGCAGACGGGGTTGTGTTCATGTCTTACTGGAAGAACAGGATGACATCTCATTGCTACAACTTGAAACCGTTCACATCTTTAATTTCACCAAGATGCTGATCAGAAGGTCAGTTGCTGCGGCGCTCCTTCTTGGTAACATGAAATATTTTGCAATCCATCAACATTATTATCATCTTCTGAAAGAGCGATTGTTACCTTGGACTGCTGACATTGGTGAATTTCCTGCCATGTGACACCAAGTGGGAGATATCACAGCCTACAAAACATTTCCACATGTCCTACTTGTAATCACCACTAGGAGGCTGATGTGAACAGCTTTTCCCAGTCAGCAGCTTATATTCAGTGGAGGATCCGAGGGTGGATTTTTTCTATAATAGCATTTATGGGTGTAGTAAGTGCTATACAGAGGGCATAGAGAGCGCCACACCTTGCCATTACCCAATTACTAACCACTAACTGAAGTAGAAGTAGACGAGGCAGGTTGAGGGAAAGTGGATTCACCAACTCCTGGAATGTATTGAACATCACAGACTGTTGAAATCTAACAGCGGAAGATGATCTGAGGGTGGAATTCTCCTTTAATAGCATTCATGGGTGTAGTAAAGTATAGAGAGTGCCACACCTTGCCATACACAATTAACTCCCAGGAGTCTGTGTAGCATCTCATAGCATTTATAGGTGTCATTCAAGTTGACATCAAATATGAACCCTAGTCACGTCTAAAACACACAAACATTATTTAATGCTATGTAGAAGTACTATATCATATCTTACCTGTCCCGTCTACTGACATTAGAATATTACTAGTCTTAGTTACCTGGTTTGGTGGCTTGGCAAAGCTCCCTGACAACGCTGATCGGTACGAAGCCAACAGCCAAGGCGCCGACCATTATCACCACATCAAACATGTCTGAACCAGGACAGGAGGAGAAGGAGTAGAAGAAGAGAGTCAAGTCTAAAGATACTGAATATCAGCACATAGTATCAGCTATCAGCAGCTCCAAACCAAACATATTGGTATCTGTATGGGTATAGGCAATGATGTAGAAGGAGGGTAAACTATGACCTCCAGTCGGTGATCATCGAAAGGTAAACAAGTCCAATATAAGCAAAAATAAATTTCATTTTTTTAGAAAAGGATTAAAGACTCTATAGACAACTTTTTTACTTTAACTTATCATTATGAAGTAAATGATGATTGCACAGTGTAACGGCTATAGAATAATGACACCATCGGCGTTTAGATTGGTTCCTATAAGCCTCGCTTTCACTATGCAGCTCTGTCTGCCACCGGGTACGATCTCCCGGGAGAATGAAGGCTTGACTTGCGGCACAAAGGAAGTGCGTCATCCATTGCGCAACCAACAGAGGTCCGGTAGCTATCCCCAGTAAAAAAAAAAAAAAAAAAAAAAAAGGTAGCTATCCCCAGTAGCGGAAATGGCGGACGGTGGAACAACCGCAGTGACAGTGGAAACACTTCCCTCTATCATAGCACTGAGATCGGGGTTTCTAGTTCAAATTGGGATTGTTTCTTGCTTTGGACAGTAGTAGTTTGGACAGTAGCAGGCTGCTGGTGGTAGCGTTAGCCATGTTGCTAACGTTTCTGGCTGCTAGCGGTAGCGTTAGCCATGTTGCTAACGTTTCTGGCTGCTAGCGGTAGCGTTAGCCATGTTGCTAACGCTACCGCTAGCAGCCAGAAAACGAACCAGGAGCTACAAGGAAGCCAGGACCAGCCAGAAACATACATCTATGTTTGTTTATAGAACAAAAGAAACAAACATCTAACTATGTTTGTTTCTGGCTGCTAGCGTTAGCTATCGTAGCTAGCGTTAGCAACGTTAGCCATGTTGCCTTCGCTAGCTAACGCTAATGCTAGCAGCCAGAAACAAACAAATTATCCATTGTCCGTTTGATAATCTAAACAAAGAACACGTTTTCTTGCAGTGGCCTTTCTAAAATGAGCAGTGGTGAAAGTTACTATATTGTGTTTTGATCAAAGAGTTGATAAGCAGACAGATGGTTTGTTCTGTTGCACAGAGCTAGACTCTAACAGAAAGAGATCTGGTTGTCTTTGCAACAGCAGCGCAAACAACAACAACAAAACCACTTGGAAACACTAGAGGGGGACAATGGGGGGAAAGTTGAAAAGTTGTCTGTATCCACTTTAAGGTTTTGTTCCTTAAATGATAACAATAATAATAATAATCTTTATTTATATAGACGTATCAAATGCTGCACTAAGGTCAAGAAGAACTAGCACTGGGCACTCGCCTGCATTGGCATTCATTAAGATATCATTTGTAACCTTGATAAGAGCGGTTTCAGTACTGTGCCGTTGGCGGAAACCAGACTGGAATTTTTCAGATATGTTATTTTTTTCCAAAACTTCCAGGAGTTGCCCTGAAATAACCTTCTCCAGGACTTTAGAAATAAAAGGTGAGAGCAGAGGGCTCGATACCTGTTTTTTTTTTTTTAGAACAAGTTGAACACAGGCAGTCTTAAAGTATCCAGGGACGCAACCGGAGGACAGAGAGCAGTTCACAATAGAAAGTAAGCTGGCTCCTACTGATTCTAAAACTTCTAAAAGGAATTTAGTTGGTATAGTATCCAAGGGGCTGGGGGACTCATGCGTGTAATAGTGTCCTTCAGTTCTTTAAGAGAGATCAGCCTAAACTGGCTCAAAGTGTCTCTATAGGGACAAAAAACATCAGTAGCATAACTAGGGCGGGACGACAGCAACATGACAGACTCAGCTGCCATTTGGAGCACTGCTTGACTTCAGCATGCTTCCTCAGCCTCAGGAAAGTGGAAGCTATGATGGAAGTGAGTATTTCATTTCATTTCATTTCAAACCTTTATTTAAACTCGAATAACCATTGAGGTTGCCCTCATTTACAATGATGTCGAGTTACAAACAAGTTAAAAGTTTAAAATAAATAGGACAAGACATAGATGAGAATAAAGAAAATCGATTAAAACAGTTGAGGCAGGGAGGTTTGTGATCATGGTTTTAAATTGTCCATAGGTTAGTAGAGTATTGATTTTTAGTGTGTGTTGAAGATCATTCTAAGAATTTGGAGCACTAAAATAAAAGGCTGATTGTCCAAATTTAGACCGTGCTTGGGGGACCTTAAGCATAAGCAAGTCATTTGAGCGAGTTTGATAGGGTCCAAGGTTCCAGTCCAGCATCATTGAAATGTAAGGTGGTAGCTTTCCAACGAGGGCTTTATATATAAACAAATACCAATGTTTATTACGCCTCTCTGCCAGAGAAGACCAACCCACCTTATCATACAGGATACAATGGTGAGTACCATATCATCACCAGTAATAAATCTGAGGGCAGAATGATAAACCGTGTCTAGGGGTTTAAGAGTGGAAATAGCAGCATTTCTGTAAATTACATCCCCATAATCCAACACTGATAGGAAAACTGCCTCAACAATCCTCTTTCTGCTAATCATAGGGAAGCTGGTTCTGTTTCTGTAACAGAGTATGACTTCTAACAAAGATTTGCTTGAGTCGAACAGTTTTTAGATTTAACACCAAATGTAACATCGACGACAAACACAGAGTTTATGTTAAATCGGGACAGTCCGGATTTGACAACGCCCTTTTAATAATTAGACTTAGGGTTGAGCTTTGATTGCTTTAAAATTTTAAATTGATGCCAGTGTGAATCCTTTTTGTCTATCAGAAGCGCGATTTGTGACATTAGGTAGAGGGGTGATGATGGGTGAACCTTTGTTCCTCATGTGGGATCATCATTACCAACACATGCTTCGCAGCCACGGCACATAACTTTATTTTCAATTTCTAGTCATCGCTGTATAGGCAATAATGGCAGTGAACTACACCCTCTTGTGTAATATTTCCTAATTATAAACTGCTAGGTCTACATATGCATTGATTATGTCCTGCCAGGCCTGTATATTGTGAACCATAATCCGGAGTGGGTTATTCTTATTCCCGCATCACCGTGCAATTTTGTGACAACTTGAAACCTGGTTTCTCGCTATCGATCGTGCTTGTAGCCTACTGTAGGCCGAGAGAAATCATGTGAAAGTATGCACTGCAGATTAAAACACCAAATAAAATGTCACCGAAATTCCTTCTTTGACATTATCATTTCCTCTATTCTATCATTTTAGAATATGGACGTGTTAAACCAGGTGCACGTGTTGCCACATAAATATTTTTTTCCTATGTGACCCTCTGTAGTTTTTGGTTTTTACAGACACACATTTCCATTAAAAAAAGGGGGAGGTCAACCCAGGCTGGACCAACATCCATGTAGAAAATGTGGCCTTCATCACTGATATGATGAAATAATGTTATTACAAGCACGTAATGGAGCCTTACCCACTGAGCAAAAGACATGATTTCAACGTCTCCTCTATGCTTTAGCTCTCATATAGCCCAGGATCATTTCGGCTATGTATAGACCTATTTTAGACCAAGCAGTAAATACATCATTACAATGAATAAACATCTGTAAATACGAAAAATATGCACCAGAGAAGTCCTGTAGACTAGCCTACAAGATAATTATCTGAGCACAAGAAGTAATTTCAACATTGCGTCTATGCGTAGCTCTCATATAGTCCAGGATAATGTTGTCTATGTATAGACATCTAATAAACTTTCACTTTTCAACCCCATTTAAACTTAATTTAGCCTAGACGGCTATGGGCCATTTAGACGTGTTTTAAACGTCTAATCAACGTAAAATTGCTCAGTGGGTAAAATACTTCTTCTTATTTTTTAAGCACTACTACACTTTGGTAGTTGCATTAAACATAAATCCATACTACTGAGTGAGCTTTGTGTAAAACTACTTTGGCCAAATGGAGTTTGATAATTATAGAAAGGATTTATGTGACATCTTGTGTGTTTTTTAAGGTAACATCAACATGCTGCAGTGCAGAGAGGCTTCAGCAGGCACCAGGCTGGAAGCTTTGGCCATGGGAACAAAGACTGTGAACAAAGTGGATGAAATAAATTAAGCCTCAAAACCTGAACTCTGGTGTTGTCATTTTGTCTTGTAACTTTGCTTGCTAAAAACCCAACAACATCTGTACTGGCTTGTGTATATGCACAGGCTCCTGTTTGTTTATCAGTTGATATTGGTTAATACTGGGGAGACAGGATGGGTGGGTGTAGAAACTTTGTTTTGTTTTCAATTGGCTATATCGTGGTTTCTTTCAGTCTGTGGATTACATCAATGAATACTACAAAACTACTACAAAAAAAATAATAATAATAATACTATGTGTTATTGTTGTTAGTGTGTGTTAGTGTTAGTGTTGTCTTATCATGAAATGCTCCCAAAATTTGGGGGGACGATAAAAAACCACACAGAGAACTGAGTCTGTACAACAGACCTTGAACATCAGCACCTCAAAACTACAAAACTCCTTGATTGGTAATGTGCTACATCTAAATGACTTCTGAAAGACAACAGCAAGAGCACCACCACGGCCGCTGGTCCTTGGAGAGCTGATAAAATCAAAGTCTCATCATTGCCTGTAATGTGATATGATCAGAAAGCTGAATGTCAGAGTTGATATGACTCTACTGTACCAGCCTGTGCAGGCAGCGGTTGGGTTCCCAGTAAGGCCGGTCTGAGGTCCTGGTAGAGGCCGGTCTCAGCAGCCTGCTCCAGCATGCCTTTACTGCCGTCCACTCCCACAAAGTGTCTGAAGCCGAGTTCGCTCATCTACACACAGAGAAACAACACACATCACATTAACACACACTTTTTAGGCTTGCTTTTACTATACCTGACTAATGACCGAAAAATATTTTCATTCTTGTTTTAATTATACAGTGCCCTTAGGTATTTTATCCTTTTTATTTTCTTTATTGTTCTTATTTATTGCTCCCATTTCCATTTATCCTTTACTAAGTGCTCTAGAAAGAGAGACTATTATTCAATAATATCAGTAGGAAACATGAACTACCACACATCAATGCAATTTAGGGATCAATAGAATTAAATAGCCAAAGTTACACAGCCAAACTTTTCAATCTGATTTCAATCCGACCTTGTAACTTCTTACAAGTCAGCATGCAGCCTGAGGTGCTCAGGCAAGGCTCTCCTGGCTGTTCCAAAATCCCAGCTAAGTACTAAAGGTGACCACGCTTTTCCTGTCAGGTCAGCTAGGCTGTGGAATGCCCATGTTTTACATTATGCCTCAAAACCTGCTTTTCTGGACACACACTGCTCACAGCTAAAAACAGAGAAGATAAGGAAAAAAATAGTTTCTTAAAACACCTTAACCCAAGAGAACAGAATAAACCCTGGAATATTATCAGGCCAGAGACTGTAGTCATAGTCACAGAGAATTAAGCCTAGGCCTGGGTGCTGACCTCTGACCCTTATCCTCCTTACTATTGGTTGCTCAGTTGGCGACCGAGGAACTGAAGCTTATTCTACTGTAGAACTCATTGGAAGTCTCTTGATGAGAGAATTAGCTAAATGCCTAAAATGTAGAATTTAACAAGCAGATAGTAAACATGTTGTCCCACCAGTGATGTAGCTCCACCCTTGGGTCAGTCAGTGATTGCTGAGTGAACTTGAAATATGAGTGAAATTGTATAAGCATTTTGGTATGGGACAGTGAAAGGACAGATTGACCATATATTTCTGTTGCCTACTCTCCTCAGAATTAGGCTTACAAGTTATATCTTGAAATGTAGTAACTGTAATTGTCCTGTTTTTACTCAATACAGGACAAAATATAAGCACTACAATACGCAATAAATACAATCCGTACATTACACAATGCACACTACAATACAATTTATAATACAATATACAATATAACATACAACACCAGGAGCTTGAGTGTTATGAATAATATAAATGCTAAATGATAAGTGATATATGGTATTGCACAGTAGGTCAGTGGTAATATGATATCAGTAGTGAACACTGAGGCACAGTGGTAGTGCAGTGATGATGCAATAACAGAACAACAGTCCAACAACTGGACAATAACTACAGTGTCTTGTGGTTAGAGGTTTGACTCTCACTTCAACACATCAACCCAGTCTGATGTCTCCAAGTGTGTAGCGTGTGTAGACTGTTATGTTACCTATGATAACTTTAACTGTGTTGCTTTACCACTGAGTCCCCATTCATTGTCAATGCCGCCCCCTAGTGACACAAAGTCAACGTTACAGTGTGACTAACTAACTAATGAACTAACAAATGAACTAACGGATGGAGACCGATCCATGGTCCCCCCTTTGGTGGGGGACAAAAATGTGTTAGTACTGGAGTCACTTGCATTCAGGCTCAGCACTGGATTCAGAACTGGAAAAGAAAGAGTCTTGGCTGCAGGCTTACCAGTTTAGCAACCAGTCCTGTCCCACAGGCAACATCCAAAACCAGAGCTGCCTCACGACTTCCAGGGAAATTGGACAACAGGCAATTTACTGCCAGAGTCGGTCCGTTGTAGCCAAGGAGAGAGACATCCTGTTAAAGTGAAATGTGTCAACCTCAATTCAAACCTGACAATTTTAGCAATACTCATTCTGACCCTCACACCCTCAGAGATTTTAGAGTCTACATGCATCTCTCATTTCCTAGCCTGGCTGGAGATTTGCGAAGCGAATGCAAATCCGAATGGCTGAAGTCCTGATCAGACCTCAACAAGCACGAGGTTCTGTACACTGACCTTGTCATATCCCCTTGCCCAGTCTTCATAGAATTTTGCCCGTTCCTTTGGATCGGTGGTGTTGTAAGATTGAAAGAACGTCTCCATTTTCTCAAAAGTTCTGCTGTCCGACATGATGAGGCGGGAGGGACTTCCAAACTGCCAAAGGAGAGAAACACAACTTAGACCTACACCCCCAAACTGCAGTTATTAAACCGCTTTTGGAAAAAAAAAAAAAGGTAACACTTTATAATAACCATCATTAATAAATGGTAAATTGATAGTTAATTAAACTTTAGTTAATAGTTATTTTACTGTTAACAAACAATGAAATGATCATTAATAATGTTTACTAATTATTAGTAATGCTATAATTTATGTTATTTTATCATTAGTTTGTGTAATATAAAATCATTTGTTTATAAATGATATATTGTATCATAGCTGATAAGAGACGGTAAAAAGGGTAAAAAGCTATGATACAATCTATAATTTATAAACAAATTATTTTATATTACACAAACGAAAGATAAAATAACATAAATTATAGCATTACTAATAATTAGTAAACATTATTAATGATCATTTCATTGTTTGTTAACAGTAAAATAACTATTAACTAAAGTTTAATTAACTATCAATTTACCATTTATTAATGATGGTTATTATAAAGTGTTACCAAAAAAAACATTTAGATGCATCAGTTATCAGTAATTATAGACACATATCCAACATTCTTTTTCTCAGAAAAATCCTGGAAAAAATCGTGTATAACCAACTGAATTGTTATTTAATTTCAAACTATCTTCCCAGTCTGGATTTAGAGCTCACCACAGCACAGAGACAGGTCTTGTTAAAGTTGTAAACAATCTCCATATGCGCACGGACTCAAATGAGGTCTCTATCCTCGTCCTTCTCGATCTTAGCTCTTATTTTGACGCTGTTGAACACTTCATACTGCTGAATAGACTAGACAAATGGGTTGGACTTTCTGGCCCAGTCCTTAGCTGGTTCAGGACCTACCTGGAACTTTTACATTGAAAACTTTAGCTCTCAAAAAGTTAATATCTCATGTGGAGTTCCTCAGGGTTCACACCTAGGCCCCCTTTTTTTCAATCTGTACATGCTTTCACTTGGATACGTCATAAAGAAAAACAATGTACATTACCATAAGTATGCAGATGACACACAACTCTACATTTCCCTTTGCCTTGATGACCGGGATCCAATACATTCATTGATTAAATGCATTGTAGATATAAATGATTGGATGTGCCATAATTTTCTGCAGCTTAACAAAGACAAAACTGAAGTAATTCATTTTGGTGCCAAAGCTAAGAGACAAAAAAACAAGACCCATCTGTCTCTCAAGAGCACAGGTCAAGCTAGGAATCATAGAGTCATTATGGATGCTGACCTCAGCTTTCACAATAATTTCACAAGATCAGCTTTTAACCACCTTACAAATGTCACACAAATAAGAGGTTTTCCATCCAAACCAGATTTTAAAAAGCTGGTACATGCTTTTGTTACAAGCAGATTAGATTACAGCAATTATCTTTTCTCTGGCCTTCCCAAAAAGTCTGTGGGACGGCTGCAACTCATTCAGAGGGCAGTGAGGGTTTTGACTGGGACAAGAAAGACAAAACACATCACACCTGTTCTTAGGTCCCTACACTGGCTTCCTGTGGGCTCCAGAATTTACTTCAAGATCCTACTGCTTGTCTATAAGGCATTAATGGCCTGGTTCCTAAATATATCTCAGACCTGCTTTTAACCTATAAGCCACTCAGGCCTCTAAATTCCTCTGGGACTGGCCTTTTAGCTGTTCATAGAGTAAAATCAAAATCCAGTGAAGCTGATTTTAGTCACTATGCCTCCAGTTACTGGATTGCCTGCCAGATTTCCTCAGATGTACCAAAACTATAAGCTCTTTTAAAGGTTTATTGCAGTTATATATATGTGTGTGTATATATATATATATATATATATACATATATATACATATATATACATATATATATATATATATATATAAACGCAACACTTTTGGTTTTGCTCCCATTTTTCATGAGGTGAAATAAAAGATCTAAAACTTTTTCTATGCACACAAAAGGCTTGTCTATAAAATAAGCCTTTGTGTGCATAGAAAAAGTCTTAGATCTTTTATTTCAACTCATGAAAAATGGGAGCAAAAACAACAGTGTTGCGCTTATATTTTTGTTCAGTATATATGTATAACTGCAATATTTACTATGGTTATTTATTATGGTTTTTAAGCCCCTTGGGTTTCATCTTTCTTTTTGTTTTTTATCACCATATTTTATAACTGGGTTTCTATCACATCACTTCTATATTATCACTGTACTAACAAACTAAACTATAACTATATATAAAACAAAATAACTATAACTAAATTGTAATAACCATATTAAAGTTGTTGTGACTCACCTATATCTGAGTGCTGAGGGACTTCAGGAGAATCCAAGTGGAATAAGAGATGTGAACTGAACAAATCAATAAATAAGGCAGCCAGGAGGAGGAGAGATGAGCTGTTAATTACTGGTTGGCTGAAGCAGGAGAAACAGGTTATGCAAAAATTTTCCTGTTCATTCAAAAAAACAAGATGGTTAAGATAGTATATAGATATATAGATAGTACAGGAATATAGAATATAAAATTAGTGGATAGACAGATAGACATGTATGTTAGATAATACCTAATTGTGCACGGCAGTGTCTGATCTAATAGATTGAACAACAGCCAACAAAATGACAGTTAATCTCACAGCAAATGACTTCCACAGCCAATTCCACAAGTCCTTTAAAAAACCTCATATTCTCTTGCCGTAATATAGGAACAAACCTCTATATTTTATACAGTTATGTATTCCAGCATAGGAACAACTCTCTATAAAGAAAGGCTGAAAGTTAGTTCTCACCTTAACTCTCTCTTTGCACGCTAAAAACCAGGCCAGAAACCTTGCTGTAGTTATGGACTCAGATCTTTCACATCAAATTAATAATAAATCAGTCTATTATCATCTTAAAAGTATAGCAAGAATGAGAGGATTCATGTCCAAGCAAGACTTAGAAAAGCTCATCCACACTTTTATCTCTAGTAGGTTAGACAGCTGTAATGTAATGTGTTTTTTTTCAGCTCAGACAGCTGCAGCTGATTCAGTTCCATCTAAAACTGTGAAAGCTGAACACATTACACCAGTTCTCAGCTCTCTGCGCCGGCTTCCAGTTTGTCTAAGAATTGACTTTGACTTTTTTTTTTTTTTTGAAATGTTGCAAAATCCATCGAACACGGACGTGGGATTCAGAATCTTTTGGGGCCCCTGGTCCCTTCTTTATTCTCTTTTTTTATGCATTTTAATTCTTTATTTATTCCCTCTTCTGATACACTTCATTGAATTTTTTTTATTTTTTATCTTGTCTTATGTAATGTCTTACCATGTGTAAAGCATGTTGTTTGAATTGCCTTTGTGTATGAAATGTGCTATATAAATAACCTTCAGCAATATTAAATATTCTTTGTTTGATGATGTTTCAGCCCTGTGGCCTTCTTCAAGATCAACATAAGAACAAACAGGAACCAGTAGACAGACAACACCTGATGGGAATCATACAGTGAAGCTCAACCAATCAGAGTAGAGTAAGAACTTCAGGAGGCCCGAGGCCGAAGTCAAAAAAAGCAGTTTTCCTGTGCATTAAGCCGGTGAGCTTCAGGACCCATTCTTCTCTATTTACTCATAGGGGGGGGGTAGCTTCTGGTGTAGCCGACAGCCCTTTAGCCTGGGGCGCTAGATGGCTTTAATTTCCAACCGGACCTGGCCACAGACAAGAGGCGTCTCCACTGTTGACAGTCAAAACAATGCTCCAACTTCAGAAGAGGCTCTGTAAGGAGAAGGAAGGTGAAGCCACAGAAAACAAAAAAGCAGCCATAGGGACGGGGTTTGAGTCTCAATAAACAAGCAAATGCAACTTTATTTTCAAAATGTCTTCTTGTGTTTCTTGTGTTTTCTTTATATCCTGAATGCTGTCTTTTGTTGAAGAGTATTATGTAATGTATTTATGCTTTCTCTATGCCCTAAATAGGTTAAAGATTTAAAGTATTCCATAAAGAAAACTACAAGGCAACATGGAAAGATGTGAAATTTAGCTTAATTCCATTTTCTTTCATAAGTATGTGGGGATGCATAAAAGTAAATTTTATATAGGTTGTTGTCTATAAAATGTTGAAACGACGTGGGTCGAAAGACCGACGTCAGAAAAGTTTTCATATCAGCCGCTCCACGAGACGTCGAGTCGACCTCCAGGACCGACGTGGATTAGACCTCTGCCTCCGTTCATTAGGCTCGTTTGAGATGAGCAAGTCCTGCGCAGTTTTGACCGGCGACTCGCTCGGCCCGTCGCATGACGGTTAGAAAAGTTGTCCGACTCGCTCCGCCGACCCGACCGCGTGAGCCGCGGGAATCTGGCGGGACCAGCGCCGAGGATGATGGGAAACGCCTCGAGCTGAGCGCTGATTGGTTCATCACAGCTGTAGAAAACCTCAAAAGAAACTTCAGTTTTTATATCTGTTCCAAGATGTCACTCCATGAGCCGTCTGCATAGGCTACCATTTTATTAGAACGCTATGTCATATTTTCCATAAATGCCACCTGTAATGCCTACATTAAAATAAAAATAAGTAACGTGAAGGTCTTGGTCGTTACCTGGGGCCATCGCCGTAACCCTGGTGTAGAGGGTTAATTTTTTTGTGTTTAATTTTTATCCCTGAAATGTCCTTAATTTCTGCATTACATAAACATTAATTATCCATTAAAAATAAAATAGCTCTAATAAAGTAAGGTTAGTATCATGGGCTTTTAAGGGATTTATTCACGGGATGGTTCAAAGAGACTCTAGTAATTAAGGGACTTGCTGTTTATTAGGCTACAGCTAATTAAATATAGATGTACTGATGTATATTAAACATGCAGTAGATATAATTCCTGTTTATCATCGATTACTCATTGTGGTGACGCAGCGGAGGGGGCGGGGCCTCTACTCCCGCGAGGACCAGTCCAGAGAGGAGGATGCAGGAGAGACCTGTCACTCTGCCGCATTTCTGGGAACCACAAACTGGTTCTGGTCTTCTGTTCAGAGATCCTTTGTTCAAAACATCAAAGGTTGATCCTCAAACCCAAAGTCCTGTTGACACCAAAAAATAGCCTAATGTTTGTTTTTTTAACAGTAATGTTTGATTCCGGTCCATACCAGACTGGTCGCTATGGTAACGCTTATGGTGTCTCTGCCTGAGGTTACCGCCCACTTTTGCAGATCGGAAGGTTGGCGAGTTTTCATTTTACTGTTGAGTGATTCATCTTCTCAATAGACGATCTTTGACCAGTCTCATCGCGAGCTCCTCCGCGCAGCCTCCCTGCATCCGAGCGCGAGCATCACTGCGTACCGAGCTGGACACCGAAAGCCACCGACGGAGCGACGGCTTAACGGACATATGAATTTTTTTTCCTGAAACATTTCGTTATATTCGGTGATTTCGCTCTCTATGGATATTAAATAGGCAGCGGGAAGTCTCGGTTTCCTCTTCTTAATCTCTCCCGTTTGTCTCGCGCTCGGTCAGGACCGCATCCCGCTGCCCTCAGTCACAAAATGGCGGACATCACCGAGCTGCGACCCACCTACGGTGAGTACCAGGCCCGCCCGCTCCGCTCATCTGCTGCTTTCATGTCGAATCTAGAAAGCAAAAATATTCCACGTATATTTTCTTATAGGATGTTGGTGTTTTGTGTGAGTGTGAACGCGTCAGACTCGGGCTCGGCTCGTGCCTGTCTGTCATTTCTCCTCCCGCTGTTCCGCCCATCAGCTGCTCGGTGTTGTTCTCCTCGGGCCGCGCGCTCCCGCCGCACTTCATGTGATGGAAGCAGAGGATTTCTCCATGAGCATCATCAGTGATGAGGAGTGAATTCATTTTGAAGTGATGCAGTCTTAATTTTCACACTGTCATGTTAAAATCCAAATTAAAAAAAAAAAAAAAAATCAATCCTTTTTTCATTTTATTTAAACAACATTAGGCTACAATATTACAAAACAAAACAAGAACAAGGCGCACGAGACTTTCAGTGCAGCATCAGTAGAAAATCTCTGATAAAAAATAAAGAAAATAATAACCCGGTTCGGACAGAATAGGCGACATGTTCCACTGGGCGTTCTCGTGCTCCTACGCACCGTCTCCCCGCGTGGGCCCCCCCATGTGCGTGCGCGTGCGCGTGCGGTCGGGTGTGTTTGGGGTGACGTCATGTCTGTTCCCGGTGCTTTGTGTGTGTGTGTGTGTGTGTGTGTGTGGGTGGCTGAGGTGAAGAGCCGGTACACGGAGAGGAGAGCCGGCCTATTATTATTATTTTATTTTATTTTTTTTTTATTATTCATATTTTGTCAATATTTATTTTTGTATTTAGTCTATTTCAGTGTTTCCTCTGTCAGCTGTTGTCTCCTGACTTCTTGGTTGTAGCGCTAAAAAAATTAAAAAAAATTTTTTTATGATAATAAAATCATGATTTCTAATACATCTGGAGTACACTTAGTTTTGGATCATGATAATATTGATTTATTTATATAGCACCATTCATACATGGGATGCAACTCAAAGTGTTAAATAAAATAGATTGATTAAAACAGTAAATGGATTAAAACCATTACATTACATTCAAATTTCAAGCAAAATCAAAAGATGATGATGATGATGATGATGAGATCCAGTCTGAAATTCTTCTTGCATCACAGCAGCTCCATTTGCAGCATCACAGAAAAGACAAAAATGAAGACAGGACACAAAGATTCATACATTCAGCATATCAATAACAATCACAGAAGACAATATTCAAGGCCCTTCGATGTACATTTGATCTGGGATTAAGCTCCATATTTAATTTTAGGATTGACTGGTGTACAAAAGAGTGCTTCAGTCTCACCTGTTAAATCGTGGAACCCCACATCTCCCATTTGATTTTCAACAATTTGTCTTCAGTGTTCAGGACGAGGTCGGGGTCAGAGATGTTGTTCCAGCCTTAACATGTTGTCATGGCAGGCTGATTCATAGAGTTTCTCAAGGGAGTGGAGTTTTATTTGGTGGAGCAGTTTTGACTTTAGAGTAGTGGACAAACACTTGTACCGTGTGTTATTACAATACTGTGGAACAGACCTGACCTCCTCCAGCTCCAAAACAGAGAAACACTAAGGGTTTCACTGCAAGTCTCTAGTTGTTGTGACATTTCTGTTTTATCACCACGATTTTTTTCTTCTATATCAAATATATAGACAGTATATATATATATATATATAGAGAGAGAGAGATAGATATGACTTATATGTGCAAAATCACATGTTAAATAATCAAATGAATGTTCATACCATTGAACTGAATGGTAATGTTAGGTGTGATGTCGAACAAAACTGACTTTCAAATAATATTCCTTTTTTTTGTTTTGTTTTGTTTTGTTTTATTGTTCATTTTTACCATTATACAAAACAAACAATAGACAAGGAAAATTCAAAAGACAACACTGCATAAAAAAAACAAAAAAAAACAAAACAAAGCAACAAAAACAACAAAACAGAAACAACACAGGGAAGGGGGGGGGGGGGGGGGGTGCAAGGGTGACACCCAGAGCCCGCAACAACATTCGACAGGTTTTACTTTCTTATACATTCTTTATACAAGCCTACGAGAAAGTGGTCAGAGAATTAAATAAATAATATTCCTTAAAATGTTCCATATCTCATTTTGTCAGAGTTTTTAAATAATATCTGCTTCTCATCATCAGATCAGACAGCAGAACTGATTTCAAATCATCATCATCATCATCATCACAGTGTGATTCCACTGAAAGACGATAAAAGATAATACTGAATTATTTCCCAGCCCCAGTTGTGTGTATAATACTTTTTCTTGTTAATGAAAAAAAAAAAGACTTGTGGTGCTGCAGACCCCAAACTACATTCTCACCTGAAAAACATGAATGAACAGACGGGCAGAGAGAGAGAGAGAGAGAGAGAGAGAGACACAGAGAGAAAGAGAGAGAGAGACACAGAGAGAGAGAGAGAGAGAGACACAGAGAGAAAGTGAGAGAGAGAGACACAGAGAGAGAGAGACAGAGAGAGAGAGAGAGAGAGAGACAGAGAGAGAGAGAGAGAAAGAGAGAGAGAGACACAGAGAGAGAGAGACAGAGAGAGAGAGAGAGAGGAGAATTGTTGGTCAGCGTGAAATACAGGAAGACTTTGATTTGACTGAATCTGAACTGATCTGAAGACATCAGAACAGAAAAACATCCAAATATGACTATTTTTTTGGCAAAATGCTTTTAAAGTCATTAAATGTTATTTCAGTTAACTCCGGGACAAGATGTGTTTCAGTAAAACTCTGCTGTAGACGTTCATACTGTAGAAATAGAGAATAAAGGCCTGAAGCCTCTCTGAGCCGCTCAGCTGACAGAGTCTGGGTCAGTGGAGAGTTTTAGTGTCCCTGATGCTTCAGAGGCTTTTCCTCCCGACAAGAAGAAAACTCTGGAGGAAACTCTGAACACTTTGGTTTTGGCATGAAAAGGGTCAAATGTAAAGAGATTGAGTATCAGCACAAAATATCTATCGGCGTTGGCTTCAGAAACCCACACAGTCGAACCCTAGTGTGTATAGATCTATATACTGTATGTACAGTACTGTGCAAAAGACTGAGGCTCATGTAAAAGAAAAAAGTAAAGCGAAGATGCTTTCAAAAATAATTAAATGAAAAGTTTCTAAATATCAAAAAAAGTACATGTAAAATAAAGAGCAGTCTACTGACACACTAATGCAGAAAAAAAACAAAAAACATCTAAGACACAATTTATATAAAAACTCTTGGGTGCCTAAAACACACCCAAGCACAGAACTGTATATAGAATCCTATTACTTGCTGCTGGGAGTAATTCTTCCCCACAGGGATCAATAAAGTTTCATGATCTGATCTGATCTCAGCAACAGTGACTAGAGTCTAGGGCTGTCCCGAATACCAGTTTCTGGGCTTCAGAGCTTCGGTAGTAATCAACAGCGAATATTCGAAGCTTCGGCCACGGGGAGGGGGGGGGGGGGGGGGGGGGGGTCGAGCGAGCTAGAGAGAGAGATGGTCGAGGGAGCGGTAGTAACGAGAAAGCCGGTGAATCAGAGAGAGAGAGAGAGAGAGAGAGAGAGAGAGAGAGAGAGAGAGAGAGATAGAGGGAGAGAGAGAGAGAGCCCTGTATCAAAATACCGGTAGCCTACCTTAGAAAAAAGATAAAAATAAAAAAGATCAACGGAGAAATGTCTTGTCTGGCGATCAGCAAATGTGACTGACGTTTGAATGCAAGTAAAAAAAAAAAAACTGCTTCGCCTAATCCTAAAATTGAGAACCGAACACCTACCCAACGAACGAATATCCGAATAGTCGAATATTCGGGTCTCCCACCGACTTTCAGCTCAGAAG
>NW_027281363.1:0-2500 GCF_046629955.1 Centroberyx affinis
TGAACCAGCTGATGTGAACAGCTGATATCTCAATTGACAGCCCGGGAAAAAAGACAGCAAGGAAATAATGAGTGAGCATGCGTGAGAGAAGTGAATGGCAGTATGGAATGAGAAGTAAAATAGTCTTCGAAATATAGTCTTCCTGAATGAACCTTCACTACAGCTCCATTAAACCCTCCACCTCTACAGAAGCTTTTAACCGCGGCAGAGAGTGGACCTCGGGGTGCTGTCTCTGTGCTGCTGAGCGGACTGAATGGACGCCGACGCCCAGCGGCAGTTTTTTAACCCGACGTGACGACACGAAAAAAAACTCAGGGACGCTTTTGATGCATCTGTCAGCCGGCGGGGCACAATTGGACTGCAGCGGAGGAGAGTGAAAGGGACAGAGAGAGAGAGGGAGAGGGAGAGAGAGAGAGAGAGGGAGGGAAAGAGAGAGTGAGAGAGAGGAAATGTTCATATGGAGCGACAAAGTTCAGGCTGACTGTTTTCACACCCACGCTACTTCACACACTGCAAAAAAATCAGAAAGTGGCCAAGTAACTGAACACATGCAAGGAATTTGACTCGGTGGTTTCAACTTCAACATTATTATTATTATCCTGAAGGAAATTTGGTTTGCAGCAGGCATTAAAACACACCAAATCACATTAACAACAACAAATTAGGGCTGAATGATTTTGAAAAAATATCTAATTGCGATTATTTTGACTGATATTGCAACTGTGATATGATTTGCGACATTAGAGGGAATGATCATTTTTACATCATGATTCTCATTTTCATTGAAAAACGTATTAAAATGATTATGGTGTGATTTTTGCGGGGATCTGTACCAAACAAAGATGTTTTCTTAAGTCTGTAGAATATGATGTGTAGGCCAGGACATCTCTGCAGCACCACAATATTTAATTTAAAATGGTATTTTGACACACATTTCGCCTTTAACAGATATTGCGCCTCCTGCGATTTGAAAATTGCAGTAAGCCATATTGCGATTTTGATAAAATTTCGATTAATTGTTCAGCCCTACAACAAATCAGTTATACAATAGAAATTCATAGAATAAATTAACAGATCAAGTAAAAGATGAAGACACTCCTGCCATACTGATTTAGAAATTGAAAAATTGTCACGTTAAACATAAAACAATGCAAAATTATAAAAAAAGCCAACCGGATTTCACACAAATACGTGAAATGAGCATGACTTGTTAACACCAAATTACGTGTTAGGCACGTAAAGTGTTAAAATTCTGTTTTCCCAGCATGAGACGGTTATGTGAAATGGCGCAGTTAAAAGTAAGGGTGTTGTGTATGAGTTTGCCTTCAATGCTGGAGACTGGAGTTTCAATTCCCAGCTTGTACAAAGGAAATTTGTACTGTACTGAAATTTTTCCTTATTTAACCATGACCAAAGCCTTTCCCAAACCTTAACCAAATTGTTTTAGTTGCCTAAACTGAACCGTTAGCAAAACCTTTAGCTGAAAATGCCGTGTCCAGTTTGTGTTTTTGTCACAGAATCCAATTTTCCTCTAATATTGGCCATTATTTACCTCAACCGCAGAGGGTACCAGGCCTTTATTTTTTATTTTTTTCCCCGGCCGGCCTTTATTTGTTTGTGTCGACCACGCCCCTGGCCATTATTGGAGACCCGGCTTTTAGTTGACTACCGGCCACTATTAGAGGAAATACGGTATGTCTATTAAAGAGAATAATATGATGCAACGGGAATCCTTCAATGAATCATTCCGATGCTTACATAGCGTAAAAACCGTCAAATCTTAGTTCTCTAAAAAGAAAACACAATTTTTAGCTTCCTCTGATGCCATTCCTCCCCTCCTCCCTTCCTTCCTTCCTCTCCTCCCTCCCTTCCTTCCTTCCTTCCTTCCTCTCTTCCATCCTTGAGAGCAAAGACGTTGAAGTAACGCTGAATATTGAGGCGTAGCGGTGAGTCTCTCCGTCCCCCGTCGCTCAGCCGGCAGGACGCTGTCAGCCACACGGAGTGACGGATCTATTTCAGGCTCCGATCATTCTGAAGGAGGCTCCTGCTCCATCTATTTTTTATTAAAAATCAGTCAGGGAGGGTTTGCTGGGCGTGCACGCTCTATTTCTGCAACAACCTGCTTCACACACAGTGACCTACAAACATACGGGAACTGCTCCATACATACTTTATTAGGTATACCTCACTTTTGCCTCTAGAACCAGTCTGAATTCTTGGAGGCATGGATTCAACAAGGTGCATGCAAAGAACATTCATGCAGCAGACATCCCATTCTGCCTTGTCCCAAAGGTGCTGTGGTGGGTTGAGATCTGGGGAGTAAAGTCACGTTCCTGGAACCATCTTGAGACGACAGCGCATTATCCTAGCCTGGTTCTAGACTCTTGAATCCCGTCCCGCCCACTTTTCAGATTTTTGACGAGCGATTCAGAGTCTGTTCTCGGCTTGTTCTCGCTCAGAGAAACAATCTAGCCAATCAGCGCCTTTGTGGGGGCGGGAC
>NW_027281363.1:7500-20000 GCF_046629955.1 Centroberyx affinis
GAATGGACCAATGTGGAGCGGACGTCACGGTAACGTCACTGCAGTTGCGCGTGCATCGTGGCGGCAGAGAAACAGACGAAACAAGTAGAGGGAAACGGGCGAGATCCCCCGAATAAGGGAAAAAAAATGTCTTGTTGTGCCGTTGGATGTCAGAATAGGAATGCGAAAAAGATGACCTCCATTTTTATAGAATACCGCCATCGAAGACGTTTATGGTTGCAAGCCATTAAACGGACAGACTGGACTGATGAAATCATCCGGAATTAATCATATTTAGGCCTATAACTAGAAATAACATTTTTACATACACCTAGATAGTAGTAGCAGCAGTAGTTCTAGTGATTTCCATTGTTCTAACATACATTAAACAATGAAAAAGAGTTAATAACCCAGCCATGCAAGTGCAGTGCCGTCAGCATATAGTTGTTTGATTTGTTTATAATAGCCCACGTCTTGTATAGCTGTGTTTTATGTCCTTGCCGCTGGCTAGGCAGTAGGTTGGTCCGTAACATACAAAAATCATTCGACAAATCTCGGTATTCAAGGTCCTGGACATGACCGCAAAGTACAAAATTGTATGCGTCAAGAGATTTGCATGCCTTGAGTTTTTCTTTCGTATAGACGCTGGGTTTTTCCACAAGGTATACGAAGATGTCCGGCCACTGTAATAATAATAATAACTTTGGCCATTTAGTTGGATCCTTGACCCATTGACCCGACAGTGAGTACGGGTCAGGAAGCCTCACCCCATTGCTAAGGGTTAGCTTAGTAGTGTAAGACAAGCTGTCTTCTGCTGGCAAACCATTAGAATAGTTGGAGAAGGCGTCCGTATGATCCTTATTCCTATGTTGTAAATTGACACCTGATACCGCTAACTGTCACTTTCTGCCACCAGTTCGGCTCCGCCCACAAAATACATCATCGCTGTTTACAAACACAAAAAAGGTCTATAGTCTAAACTGTCTTGTCTTTAGCTCTAGTCTCTACTCTGAAACACTCTGAGTTGTAGCTTGAGAAGAGTCAGCTCAGTTAACCTGAACTGACTGTTAGCTAGCTAACTAGCCAGCAAACACACTGATGTTAATATCAGACTACTAGCTACTTCTAACGCTAGCTTCTACTAGATACGTTAGTTAGCTAGTGTGCTAATCAGATGTGTTAACAACAAGACAGTGATGGTTAGCTGACCAGATGCTATGGTTAGCTAGCTAACAAGCTGACATTATCTAAACACTAAATTAGTCAGATCTATCAGTGGCAAAATGATCCTAGCTCCTAGTTGAAAACAGCACAGAAATGAATCATGTACATTTAGAAACACATTCACAATTATTGTTGCCCACAAGCTCAGGACCTCCAATATGGCCGCCATGGAACAGATTATGCCACCTGAATGCCTTTTATACAAATAGATTAACAAAGTAAATTAGTAATATTGGCATCAGTGGAGAGTTTTGGTGTCACATTGATACAGATTCTGTTTCAGGTCTTCCCATCCCGCGGAGAAAACATATTTGGGGGAAAACTCTTGAGTAGAGGATGTTCTGTATGTAATGTACCAACCCCCCCTTGCTCTAACTGTAGGCTGTATAACATGTATATTGAATGTTGAATATGTTTATTCAAATGTATTATGATTTGCCCTTCCTGTTGCAATATGTGACTGCGTTAAGCCGTATGCCATCTGACCTACTTAGCATTCAGCATCAGTGTGCAGTGTACTGTGTGTATGTTTCAATGTGTGTGTGTGATTACGTGCTTAGTATGTGTGTGTGTGTGTGTGTGTGTGTGTGTGTGCTGGCGTGATGTGTGGGTCACTTTGGCACGCCGTCGTCCGTCCTCCTATTCACACCGGAAATTAGATGAAGGGGAAATAGAGAGAGAGAGAGAGAGGAAGAGGGGAGGCGGGGAGAGCAGGAGAGAGAAACATAGAGAGGCAGGGAAATGGGGTGTGTGTGTGTGTGTGTGTGTGTGTAAGGGATAGAGAGAGAGAGAGAGAGAGAGAGAGAGAGAGAGAGAGAGAGAAAAAGAGGTAGAGAGACATAGCATAAGTACAAGAGAGGGAGGATAAAAGGCCTTGCTGGCAGACAGCCCACTCCGAGCATCAGACACTACTATTCGATCACAACTCACAAGGGGTCTGTGTGTGTGTGTGTGTGTGTGTGTGTGTGTGTGTGATTGTGGCGTGTGTGTCTCTCCTTTGAACTGCTCCCATTTTGTTTTAAGACCAGCCTCTACTACACAGACTCCACACTGTTAGAGGCTACTACTCACAGCCAGACGAGCCTGCAGCATCTGAATGAGTGCAGAGCAGCGTCAGACAAGAGATTGTGTCCCAGATGTAGTGAAGGAGGAGCTGGATGCAAAGTAAAAGTAGTAGTCCAGAACGTTTTCATATAAAGAAATGTCCGTTTTGAGTGATTCAAGCTATATCCAGGTCATGAAAGCTTTTCCATTGTCTGTTTCTAAACAGCCGGTGTCTGGTAGCTCTTTCCTGGGAAAAACAGAAGAAGAAGAACTGGGTAGTTAGCATGAGCAGCCATAGCCACCATGGCTGAACAGACAAAGAAAAGACAAACTCAAACCGCATTGACAGAAAATCCAAGCTCCGGCCCACACTGTTTGACTGACAGGTGATCTCTGGGAAGTACAGTGCAGAAACATCACAGCAATGAGCAACAAACATGGAGACAGATTCCCACTTCAAACCATTTAAAAACTGTAAAAAACAGATTGGTGTTACACTGAGTTCCAGTACAGAAAAAGTACCATGGTACCCGATTTGAGAAACGGTACCAGACTACAATTTTTCCAGAGCCGGAATCCTATTTTGTTTTTCATGTCATCTCACTATTGTTAACTTGCATAAAATTCACATGTGGGAATGTAAATCCTTGCAAAAACATAATATATAATGTAAAATAAATTTACACACAGATTAAGTTTGCCATGCATTTTTACCAGAAAGTCATACGATGATCTAAGATGATACGGTCTGACCATAAGTGCTGTTTTCTGCGTCATGGTATCAGAATATAAAACCATGATACGTGAGCTGGCATCAGCAGCGAATCAAAACTCTGGGATCGTGACAGCAGTAATACAAGGGAATAAAAGGCCTGAAAGAAACATTTACTGACCAGAAAACCTCAGCAGAAATGTGAGGAATGAAAGTGATATTTGACATTTCGCTACTCAGCATGCAGACCGCCACAGGTCAGGAGTGGTCAGTCTCCAACATTAGCCACCTTGGGAGCCTTTGTCACAGTTATTTTTTCCCCCAGATCTCAACATCAATAAAAGTGACAGCTCACAGAAGAGAGTTTGGAGAGAAGCTACCACCTTGCCATCATGTTGGGGAAGTGTTATCTCCTCTTTCTCCATAACAAAAAAGAAAATGCTGTAAAGGTGCTACATGTAGCAATATTTAATATCATTATATCGTTGTTAAATTACCGTAAACAAATGAGAACATGATCGACTTGAGACAAAAAGAAGAAAAGCAAAGCAACAGGGGTAAAGTTCATTTATCAGTTCACAGAAAATGTCTTTAAGTAGTTTGAAAAGGCCTATAGTATCACAAGCATGCATCACTGTATGGGAATGTGTCTGTTTGCGTGTCTCTGTGTATGTGTGTGTGTGTGTGTGTGTGTGTGTGTTCCAGACTGACCACATCTTGGCAGACCATCAGGTCCCAGTGAACCCCCCCCCCCCCCGTCTTCTCTGACATTCTGTTATTCTCTCCTGTTTACACTCGTCTGCTGTTCACATGGCAACTGCCCAACATTGTGCCGAGCGTTGCGACGGTCAGCGGCGAGATCCGATTGGGTTGCAGAATGAGGAAGAGGGAGACGGTGGCTCCGCAGCCACGGGAAGTCCATTGTAAACCCGTCCGGCACACAAAGCGGTGCTGTGAAAGCCGCTGTGGCCCCGCGGAGCCTGGCGCCTCGGGGCAGAGTCCAGGCAGCAACGACCTGCAAATACGATCACAACGTATCTGTGAGCCATTTGTTCTGCTGCAAACTGTTTGCAGAGCTCTACAGCAGGATCCCATGGCTTAAACATAGTGAGATCAAACTGATTTGACTTGGTTATTGATTGTAGTTTTGTAATTTTAGTTTCAGTTCTCATTCACTGGCAAACTTCCAGTGGTGGAAGAAGTACTGGGATCTTTTACTTAAGTAAAAGTAGCAATACAACAATGTAAAGATACTCCATTACAAGTAAAAGTCCTGCATTCAAAATCTTACTCAAGTAAAAGTACATAAGTATTGGCAGCAAAATGTACTTAGAGTATCAAAAGTAAATGTACTCATTATGCAAAAATTATGCAAACTGTCCCCATTTAGAGAGTTATATTTTTCATAAATTATTGGAATATGAATACTGATTTACTGACATACATGTACATGTAAGCAGCATTTTAAAGTTGTCAACGTGAAGCTAATCTTAACAATTTAGCTATACTTTTGGGTAGTCTAATCTATTACAATGCTATTTTATAGTTATTTTATAAAGATGATCAAATGTTTTAAATATAAAATATTGATCTGAAAAGTAACTAGTAACTATAGCTGTGAAATAAATGTAATGGAGTAAAAAGTACAATATTTCTCTCTAAATTTGTAGTGGAGTATAAGTACAAAGTAGCATAAAATGGAAATACTCAAGTAAAGTACAAGTACCTCAAAATTGTACTTAAGTACAGTACTTGAGTAAATGTACTTAGTTGCTTTCCACCACTGCAAACGTCTAAACCCCAAACCCGAATCTGTCTAAAGCCTGACATCTAATGGTAAAAAGCATGGTACAAAAATTGCCATTTGCTATTGGCTGATCTTTGGTGCCAGGTGATGTAGGTGCCAGGTGATTCAGTAGCATGCCTTCTATCAGTAGATGACACAGATTTGGGTTTGGGGTTTAACGGAGAGGAAGAATAACGTTGCAAAACAACATACGTTTTAGTGTACACATGCAGAATCAAGATATAAGTAGAAAAAATCCCCAGTGCATTTGACACTGCTAGCTAAAACAGAAGTACACAGTGGACAGATGGGCTAACTGTTGATAGCTCAGTATGTTAAGTAGCTGAACTTTTACTTAACCTTGAGTAGAATCTTGAATGGAGAACTATTCTGTCAGTGTATTTTTCCTATTTTCAGTGTAGAGGATAGAATGAATACAGGGAGTAAGGATGAATGCTGAATGCTCATTGAAACCTTGGAAACAATGCACTGCCTTTTGCCACTCAGAGAACCACATTGAATCGTGTGTGTGCATGTGTGTGTCTGTGTGTGTCTGTGTGTGTGTGTGTGTGTGTGTGTGTTGCATAGTTGTGTAAGTCTGTCAGTCAGTCTTTCTTGCTGAGTCAGTGTTTGACCAGGCCTCAGAGTCCCAGGAGAGTGCACTGATTTTGTCTCCTCTATTTCTCTCTATCTGTCCCTCTCTCTCTCTCTCTCTCACACACTCTCTCTCTCTCTCTCTCTCTCTCTGTCCCTCTCACTCACCCTCTCTCTCTCTCTCACACGCATACACACACACATAAATTGTAACCCTCATCCTCCTCCCTAGAGAGCTGATTAGGGTGAGTGTGCAAGGACCCAGGAGTGATTGTGATGAGTGTGTGTGTGTGTGTGTGTGTGTGTGTGTGTGTGTGTGTGTGTGTGTGTGTTTGTGCTGTGCCCTGAGGGCCCAGAGAAAAAGCTTGTGCTGCTGACTAAGTCACTGTGACAGACTTTGGGCTGCAGCTGAGGCTGTTGTGACTGTCCTGTCCCGTCCTTCTGCAGCACTTCTGTCTCCATTCACAAAGGCAGCGTCTCAATAACTTCTAGGACAAACAAACACTCTTAGTTGGGGTCCGTCTGGGTTGGAAGATAAACATTCTAGAACTCTATGACAGGTAAACACTCTAGAACATTCTGAAAGATAAACATTCAAGAACGATCTGAAAGACAAATATTTTAGAACACTCTGGCAGCAGATAGAGAATCTAGAACTCATCTAGAAAACATCAGATAAACATTCTAGAACTCTCTCCAGAAAAAGATAAACATTCTAGAATTCTCTGGTAGGTAAACACCATAGAACTCTCTGGTTTATAGGTACTCTAGAACTCTCAAAAGATAAACGTTCCAGAACTCCAGATAAACACGCTCAAACCCTGATAGATAAACATTCTAGAACACTCTGGTAGGTCAACATTCTAGAACACTCTCGTAGGTTAACGTTCTAGAACACTATGGTAGGTTAACATTCTAGAACACTATGGTAGGTTAACATTCTAGAACACTCTGGCAGCAGATAGAGATTCTAGATCTCTGAATAATGAGCACTTTAAAACTCTGGCAGGTAAACATTCTAGAATTCTCCAATGCTAAACATTGATACATTGATTGATTGAATGATACACAGAACTGTCTGGTAGGTAAACACTCTAGAACTCTGGCAGTACACAGTCTAGAACTCTCTGGCAGGTAAACATTCTAGAACTCTTTGTTCATGACAGAATGTTTGTTCCTGCGGTTGTGCTGGTAGGATTTGAACATTCTAAAACTCACCAAGAGTCCTGGATTCTGGTTCCTGCTTCTCTTCTGATGCCGCGGTGCAATGTTCTACATTCCTGTTCAGGAAACTTGGCTTCTCTGTTTAGTTAATGCAGGGTCATTTCATGGACGCTTAAAATGTTTGCAGCCTGGGGCCCAAATGAGAAATGAAGTCTATTATTTCCGGACCAAAGCTAATTTTGTGCCAGTTTCACGTTGCGCTGTTTGAGAAACTTAACCCCTCTATTTTGTTTGTGCTGGTTTCATCGTGGTTCATAGCGGGGAGGCCTCACCCATGGTTCCTTCATGAGAAATGTTATCCCTCAACTCAGGAACCTAACTTTTTATTTTTGCTAGTTTCACGTTCCTGACCACAAAACCCTACTTTTCTGTTTTGTTTATGAAAACAAACTCTTGTTGGTTCATAACAAGGAGATCTCAAACATTTGTTATACCCAGCAGTAATGGGCATGTGACCAATTTTGGGTTCTGATTCATATTTTTAGAAACCAGAATTTATTGAATCATAGATCTGTACATGTAGTACCTGCTAACTGTCTCTCAGGCCTTGGAGAGAATGTTTCTTTTCTTCACAAATTAATTAGGTTGCCTCAGACATCTGGAATAACATACAGGAATTTCTAAATTGAGTGGTATTCCCCTTTAAAATCACATGTAAATCCTCCTCTGTTCCATTCCCAACACTACAGACAACCCAGTGTCAAACATGGAGGCAGACGGCAACAGAAGCCTGCTGGTTCCCTTACCAAATTCTTGAGTTATTATCTATGGAAAATGTTCCTCCAGTAATTTCCCTGCCTCAGCAGTTGCTGGTTTGGCAAGATAAGTTCACTTTCCATCTGGTGTAGCCATTATTAGCCACGAGCATGTAGGATGGTAGCGGGGATATGTGGTTGGGGACATCTGCAGCGGAGGCGGGTGCTGATGTCAACAAACCCCTGGATAAAGGACATGAACTCTGTTAGACACAGATAACAGATAACAGCCATGCTCATATTTGATGTTTCTGCTGCACTTTGACTCCACACCCGAGGGAAATCGTTTGGAAAAATCACGGTTTGCTCTCTTTTGCTCTGAGGCACGGTCTGGTAAATAGCTGCAAGAGAGACACTAGAGGTTTGTTTTATCATATAGTAGTCTGGATCTACTGTGTGAATCGTCTGCAGCACTAATTTAAGACACATGCAGGATAAATGCATGAAGCGGGACTTCTACAATGGCTTCCACTGTAGACGATATTATTCTGTTGGAGAATATGCTTTGGTAATATATATTCATCTGGGAAGCTCATTTCAGCATTTAGGCCACATGTGTTTTCAGAGTGGCATTTAGTTTTGTCTCTAACCTCTCTCTCTCTCTCTCTCTCTCTCTCTCTCTCTCATGCACTGCTGCTCTCATTGTCTCATTTGGTGTGTGTGCGTGTGTGTCCATGCATAGTGTGTATGTTTGTGTGTGTGAGTGTGTGCGAGAGAGTGTTCCTAAGTAAAGGGCATGTGTGTCCAACAGAGCTATGTGACCGGTAACGTTGATTCTAGTTGAGATGTGGCCTGTTTATGACCTGTGTGTTTGTGTGGGTGGGTGTGTGTGGGTGTGTGTGGGTGTGTGGGTGTGTGCGTGTGTGTGTGTGTGAGCAAGAGAGAGCGAGAGAGAGAGAGAGCAACAGAGACAATGAAAAGAAAAAAGAGCGAAAGAAGAAAAACGGGGAAAAGAGAGACAGAAGTCACAAGAAAAAAAGGCAGAGATAAAAGGCAGAAAAGCCTGGATGAGGAGAATGAGAGGGAGAGAAAAACAGAGAAAAAGAGAGAGAGGACGACGGGGAGACAAAAAGGAAGAGACAGAGAGAGGGACAGATAGAGAAAGATAAATCAGTGAAGTTTATGTAAAGAGGGAAAGAAAGAGGGGGGAAAGGAACTGTTGTTACTGTCCTGCTTTGTAGGAAAAACACTGATCTATCCCTCCGTCAGTCGAACCATCCCATCCCTCCATCCCTTGGCTCTTATTGCGGCCCACTAATACAGTAGCTTCCATCTCCTCCCTCTCTTTCTCTCTCTCTCTCTCTCTCTCTCTCTCTCTCTCATGATGTGATACTTAAGGGAGCCATTGCTTCAGCCTCCTTCGTTACCTCATTACAATTTTATGCCGGTACAGACAGATACAGAATGATGATAAATCCATCTGTCCTTCCTTCCTTCCTTCCTTCCTTCCTTCCTTCCTTCCTTCCTTCCTTCCCTCCATCTATCATCCCACCCTCCCTCTCTCCCTCCCTCTAACCTGACAGTGCTGCTGATAATATATTGATATTATATCCATCTATCTGTCCTTCCTTCCTTCCCTCCATCTATCATCCATCCATCCATCCTTCTCTCCCTCCTTACTTGCCTTAGCTCCTGTTAACAGCCTGATACTGTCCTTCCTTCCTTCCTTCCTTCCTTCCTTCCTTCCTTCCATCTCTCCTCCTCCATTTCTGCCTCCCTCCCTCTCATCCAACTTTGCCTCTCATATTACATCTATCCATCCTTCCTTCCTTTGTTTTCTCCCTCCCTCCCTCCACCAGTTATTTCATATCAAAACGTGTGTGTGTGTGTGTGGGAATCAGCCAGCGCTACATTATGTTTTAATGGGTTTTTTTGTCCAAACACTGGTTGACTTTGCCTGTTTCTGTCGACTATGGCATAAATTAAAAATGCCCTCCCATACAATAAAGCAAATTCTCTTTTTTTTCTTTTAAGCACACACACAAACTCATCAGTATGTCGCCTCTATCTATACACAAATACATAGTCTCTCTTTCTTTGTCTCTCTTTGTTTTTCTCTCTCTCTCTCTCTCTCTCCCTCTCTCTATTGATTTGCTCTTCCTTCTGGTAATCCATGTCTTATGTTAGCCGATATCCTGTGTGCTTGTGACTATGTACGGTTATTTTCCCGGCTCTGCTGCTCAGCCCACACTCATGTCTTACTCATCACATCACCATGCACATTTCTGCATTCCCAGACCGAGAGGAACAGGAGTTACGGCTGTTCCCTAAAAACCCCTCATTCATTCCCTTCAAACGCATCCCATAATCCTCTTCAGCCTTTCTGTATGTCTGTCTGTCTTTCTGTCTCATTTCTCACAAATGAACTCATCGTGGAGATTTGCTGCTCGCTGCGTCACCGGACCACAGGAACAGGAGTCATGGCTGTTATTCCCTTATTCACATCCCATAGTTCTCTGTTCCCCCGTCCCACAATGCTCTCTGTCTGCCTGCCTGCCTCGAAATCACACATCTGTCTTCATACCTCTTTGTCTGTATCTGCCGTTTCTCTCTGCTTCATCTCTCTCTCCCACACATATTTTTCTTATCCCTTTATCCATTCAAGATAGAGCTGAACAATGAATAGAAAAAAAAATGAAATATAAATATGGATTTCTGCAATTACCAAATCGCAGAGGCTGCAGTTAATTACTTCAGAGAGAGAGGGGCATCCAAAATGGATTTCTGAACAAGGTGTTTTAGTTAATCTTTGGTCCATGAATCAATGAATCAAGTAAAATATTGGTGAAAACCTTTCATCAGACTCAAACTCAATAAATCCTGCACACTGACATCTATTCCTTTTAACAAAATCACTTTTGTTTGAACAATTCAAAAGTTCTAAAAAAAATTGTGACAAGAAAAACTGAGGATAAAGATATGTATTTTTGTGTAGAAACAAAGCACGATTCTCTTTTGAAAACCCATAAAACCCCTTTGTACTTTGACTCCGTTGGTTGCAGTTTAGCATGGTGCATTGCGTTTTATTGCACAAGATCAATTTCACACTCATTCACTGTGATTTCTATCTGAAATTTGGCTGCAACAACGAGAAGAGAAATGTAACACATTATATTTATCTGCAAGGCTCTACTGTTGAATCTACTCCTCACATCTCTTGCTTTTAAACCAGTAATTATGGGACCAGATCACAGGACCGGTTTGTTTTAAATACTCCATGAATAAATGCTGAACTTTGACAAGGTTTCAGTTACTGTGCACCTGATAAACAGAACAGACTGTAAGCACATTGAACTGAAAATTTATTTTCTCACACTATGATTTTAAAGCAATATCTCATATATTCTACTGTTTGCGACTGCTTTTTATAATGAATCTCCCTGTACGTTGCTGACTGTTTGACTGCTGGAACATGTGACTGAAACAAACATGTTTGTTTCTGGCTGGTCCTGGCTTCCTTGTAGCTCCTGGTTCGTATTCTGGCTGCTAGCAGTAGCGTTAGCAAAATGGCTAACGCTACTGCTACCAATAGCTACCGGGGAAAACTATCCTATTCCTCTTTTGGTTGCGCAATGGATGACGCACTTCCTTTGTGCCGTAAATCAAGCCTTCATTCTCCCGGGAGTTCGTACCCGGTGGCAAACAGAATTGCATAGTGAAAGCGAGGCTTATAGGGAACCAATCTAAAGGCCGATGGTGTCATTATTCTATAGCCATTACACTATGCATTCAACATTTACTTCATAATCATAAGTTAAAACAAAAAAGTTGTCTATAGGGTCTTTAATGAATGTTTCGTTTGTGTTTCTCAGGTCTCTTGAAAAAGCGATTTCAACAAGACTACTTGATTAAAGGAATAGTTCACCCAAAAATGAAAATTCTGTCATCATCTCCTCCCCCTCATGCCAGTTGAAACACAGGTGAAGTTTGTCCATATAACACACAGGGAGGCTGCCAGCACAACTCCATAGCAGCCTTCTCCAAAACAACTGAAGTCAGTGGGGACCAGTTCTTCAGAGTTCCAAAAAGACCTACAGTATATTTACACCATCATTTAGTGCAAATCTTAACTACAGCTGATTGATTTGCAACAAATAATGGTGTATAGGTCTTTCTATTCACAGTGTGATTGTTTGGCTGTTTTTGTTGTGGAACTCTAAAGAACTGGTCCCCATTGACTTCAGTTGTTTTGGAGAAGGCTGCTACCAAGTTGTGCTGCAGCCTCCCTGTGTGTTATATGGACTAACAAATTTCACCTGTGTTTCATTTGGCATGAGGGTGAGTAGATGATGACAGAAACTATTCCTTTAAAAAAAGGATAGAGACAAATAAGTAAATTCAGCTCCTCCACACCTCCACTCTCCACACATCTTTAAAGCGGTAATCCTCAGGTTTCACGTTTCTAAGCGCTTATTGCTGTGGTGTTTCTGCACTGCAGTTCCCCAAGATCACCTGTCAATCAAACAGTGTGGGCGGAGCTTGGATTTTCTGTCCCTGCAGTTTGAGTTTCTCTTCTCTTTTTCTATTCAGACATGGTGGCTATCACTGCTCATGCTGACTACCAAGTTCTTGTTCTTCTGTTGATTCCAAACAAACCAGAAACGTAAAACCGCATCACTTCCTGTGCGGCAGAGGATTTTTTTTTCCCAGGAAAGAGCTACCAGACACCGGCTGGTTAGAACAGACAGTGGAAAAGCTTCATGGACTGGATACAGGATGGATCACTGTTCAGTTAGAGCAATCAGCGATGAAGAAGAGCAAAACGGACATTTGTTTATATGAAAATGTTTCACATTATTACGTAAACAGATGTTCGGATCATCAGCATGTGACCTTCTCTCTCCTCTCTCTCCTCTCCCTCTCCTCTCCCCCTCTCTCTCTCTCCCTTTCTCTCTCCCCCTCTCTCTCCCTCTCTCTCTCCCCCTCTCTCTCTCTCCCCCTCTCTCACTCTCTCCCTCTCTCTCTCTCCTCTCTCTCCCCTCTCTCTCCTCTCTCTCTTCTCTCTCCCCCCTCTCTCCCCCTCTCCCTATCACTCTCTCTCTCCCCCCTTCTCTCCCCTCCTCCCTCTCTGTCCCCCTCTCTCTCTCCCCCCCCCTCTCTCTCTCTCCCTCTCTGTCCCCCTCTCTCTCTCCCTCCTCTCTCTCTCTCTCTCTATCTCTCTCTCTCCCTGTCTCTCCCTCTT